>NC_062519.1:42240537-42273037 GCF_022655615.1 Tachysurus fulvidraco | reverse complement strand
TTCTTGACAAACATGATGAACAATAATCCTTTCTCCACTTATAGCAACACACACACACACACACACACACACACACACACACACACACACACACACACACACACACACACACACACACACACACAAAGCGCTAACAAACTTTCTGATGAGTAATAACAGTGTCGGCTGTAGAAAATCAAGGCCATTCAGACAGCGTGAGTGTGTGTGCGGCCGAAGCGGCTCTCCCGCAGGGTGGTAATGGAGGCCTGGGCCGAGAACCCGGAGCGAAGGACTTATTTCAGGCTCGGATCCCTGTCAGCTCGCCAAATTACAGCCGGACACCGGGGCCGTGCTGAGAGGTGCAGATTAATGCAAATAAAATTGCTACCTGTGTACAAATGAAGGGCTTCGCTTCAACCAGCTGCTTAGTGAAGCTGAAATAAAGTTTAAGAGCTTCGCTAAAGAAATGCGCTCTAAATGAAGCGAGTCAGGGATAAAAGATAAGTGGTAGGTGCATATACGTGTGAAGTAAATACCGTTCAATTTAAATCACAGCTATTTTTATTGCGAATAAAGAAACGTTCGAAAGGATATTACAAAGCAAAGCAAAGGGAGACATAAAATAGGGTTTGTGAGCTTATGACACGTGAGTCATTCGGTTTGCTATGTTTTTTAAAAAAAATAAATAATCAAAAATTGCACAAATCTGCAGTTTGACTCGACTTTTCATTCATTCATTCATTCACTCATTCATTCATTCATCTTCTACCGCTTATCCGAACTTCTCGGGTCACGGGGAGCCTGTGCCTATCTCAGGCGTCATCGGGCATCGAGGCAGGATACACCCTGGACGGAGTGCCAACCCATCGCAGGGCATTGACTTGACTTGACTTTTTGTATTTATTAACAAATAAATTGTACTTCTATCTTTTTGTAGTTACATTTAATGTTGGGGAACATCATAAAACAATCAGCTCTAAACTGTTGTTCCGTCACCAGCCTTTTTTTTTTACTAGGAAATTTTTTTTATAACTTTATTTCTTAAGTAGGGGGTCACGGTGGCTTAGTGGTTAGCACGTTCGCCTCACACCTCCAGGGTCGGGGGTTCGATTCCCACCTCCGCCTCGTGTGTGTGGAGTTTGCATGTTCTCCCCGTGCCTCGGGGGTTTCCTCCGGGTACTCCGGTTTCCTCCCCCGGTCCAAAGACATGCATGGTAGGTTGATTGGCATCTCTGGAAAATTGTCCGTAGTGTGTGAGTGTGTGAGTGAATGAGAGTGTGTGTGTGCCCTGTGATGGGTTGGCACTCCGTCCAGGGTGTATCCTGCCTCGATGCCCGATGACGCCTGAGATAGGCACAGGCTCCCCGTGACCCGAGAAGTTCGGATAAGCGGTAGAAGATGAGTGAGAGTGAGTGAGTATTTCTTAAGTAAAAATGTACTTATAAAATGTTACTCAGAAGTCTAAGAATTCGGACGCTGTCGTAACGCTTCAGGTGTTAAACAACACTCCTTTTATAAAGCGTCTCCTGACAGGACACGACTTCAGACGTACGATGATCTGATGCTGATTCTGCAGTAGTATCAGACCTGTAATTAACTTTGTACAGCAGACGGTATGTGTGGTGTCGTTCATCACCGGACGACAAGTTTAAGTTGGCTTTAGCGTGTGATCAGTGTACAGTGATGCAGGCATGAAGTGACAGCTTCTTACTCTCTTCTGAGCCTCCCGGGTGGCTGACAGCTCTGCCCGAAGCTCCCTGACCTTCCTCTCAGTCTCCTGCTCTTCTTCACTTCCTCTCTGTATGGAGCACAGTTCAGCACTGAGCTTCTCCACCTGCAGAACACACACACACACACACACACACACACACACACACACACACACACACACACACACACACACACACACACACACCCCACAGGACAGGACTTTACACATCTACTGTAATGATAACCTGGGTTTCTTTCTCATGTCGTGTCGTGTCGTGAATTTTTCAGCCTCACTGTTTCCTCAGGTTAGGGCTCGATGATATGGCCATAAAATGATCAGCATCACGGGTCACGATTCGCTTAACGTAAATAAATGACCATAAAAACTCACCGGAATCTTTGAATTTAAGATGTTGTACAGTACTCAACATTGAAAGTGACGTGACGTACGGCTAAGTACGGTGACCCAGACTCAGAATTTGTTCTCTGCATTTAAACCCATCCAAAGTGCACACACACACACACACACACACAGCAGTGAACACACACACACACAGCAGTGAACACACACACACACACACACACACAGCAGTAAACACACACACACACACACACACACCGTGAACACACACCCAGAGCAGTGGGCAGCCATTTATGCTGCGGCGTCCCGGGAGCAGTTGGGGGGTTCGGTGCCGTGCTCAAGGGCACCTCAGTCGTGGTATTGCCGGCCCGAGACTCGAACCCACAACCTTAGGGTTAGGAGTCAAACTTTCTAACCATTAGGTCACGATTTCCATTGTAAAATACCCAAATGTCCATTTTTGTAGCGGTTATACAGTATAAATAGTTTAAAATCCCCTACTGCATTGCCGGTTGTGTGCACAGACCAATATGGTGATCTGAAACTAGTCAAATTTGTTATTTTGGTGAATTAACCCATCGTCCCTTCCTCAGACCTTCATCCAGATTTCTGCTAAGCTGCTTTGTGCACCAAAAATACTAAATAACCTGAACTCAACACCTCAACTATTTCCACCAACACTGTAGGTCTGGAGCTCCACAGGGTCAACATTCATAGTCGGGCTGCTTTAAGGAAACTCGGTTCACTCGTATCGGTGTTCTCTGATTCAGTTCTTCTGTGTAGCGCGTTAATAATGTACAAGTGTCTCGAAGCAGCTTTACAGAATCGTAGAAACAGAATAAAAAAGTTATTATTTATTCCTGTAACATTTATCTCTAATAATCAGGCCTGAGGTGACGATGGTGAGGAAAAACTCCCTGAGATGATAAGAGGAAGAAACCTTGAGAGGAACCAGGATCAGAAGTGAACCTCATCCTCATTTAGGTGACACTGTACAGGAAATGATGTCAATGTAAATAATGTCCTTTCTATAACTGTTTATAATGCAGTGGAATTGTGTGACCAAGAGCTCCTGAGGAACTACCAGGTCAGAGTTCATTACTGAGTTCATTACAGTCTTGTATACATCATGATGGATCGTTCATCCCACCATCATGAACTGGCTGCAATAGGATTCCTTACACCAGCGGTCCCCAACATTTTTTTCGCCGCGGACCGGTCAATGTTTGATAATTTTACCGCGGCCCACTGGGGGTGGGTGGCGGCGGCTATACGATTAAATTAAAACGAATAATTTTAATGTAATTGTATTTAAACATGCCTTTTTAACTCACTACGACGCTAAACCGATGAGAACCCTGAGCTTGTTTCTTTACAACGAGACGGTTCCATCTGGGGTAACAGGAGACAATGACACCCGAAGTGTGTCGCTTATGTCCAGTTTATTCCGTTGTTTTGTTTCGGTTGCCATCACTGCAGAAATCCCCGCTTCACACAGATAGCATGTCGGACATGACGATAGGGATGTAAGTGCTGTGGTGACAATCTCAGGGTATTCCGCCATGACTTTAATCCAGAACACCGGCAGAGTTTCTAACTTTCTAACGACGTCTGTTTCGTGCTCATTTTTGCTAATTTGTGGGTTAAATTTGAGCAAACACAATATACACGTACACCAAGCACTGTTAAACATGACAAAGTACCGGTGAACAGAGAGAAGAGCGATACACACCTTCTCTCTCCACCAAAGCTACAACGCCACTGCCGCTCGCAGCCGCTCAGCTCCAGACGTCACCTAAACCCGGCCCGGTATCATGATATTTTGTGCATGCGCGGTATCGGTGCGGCTTTAGGTGACGTCTCTCAGCTCCCGGTTAACCTCTCGTCCATGGAAAGTCGCACAAACCCGAGAGAAATACACCACAGTAAATAAAATGGAAAAAATTTAATGTTCCTTGGGCGACCTGGTACCATTTGGTCCACGGACCGGTACCGGACCGCGGCACGGGGTTTGGGGACCACTGCCTCACACCATACTAATAAATGATTGCGTTTTAGAACCAGGTGTCATTGTCCCAATGTATCTTTGAACATATGAAGCTTCTAAATAAATAATTTAATAAATAACATCATAACATTAACTAGATTTGTAAACTTTGTCACGATAAACTTTGATGTTGGATTTGACAAAGCAAGTATTCACAAAGGCCTGTGTTTTTTGGAGGCGAGTGGACATAAGGATCAGTGTTACGTTTGGAGGCAATTGGACAGAAAGCTAGGGTGCCAAAACATTTGGAGGCGAGTGGAGACGAGCATGTGACGTCATCCGAATATACTCTTGAGTAAGTTCCCCACATTGGGCTGAGTGTTTTGATATGTCAAATGTCCATGTTGTGCTAATTTTTGATTGTCACGTGACATCATGTGACATCACCAGAATACACGTGAGGTAATTCCCCTCATTGTTCTGAGTGTTTTGATATATCACATGCCCCTGTTGTGCACATTTTTATTTTCACGTGAGGTCACTAGGATACACGTGAGGTAATTCCCCTCATTGTTCTGAGTGTTTTGATATGTCACGTGTCCATGTTGTAAAAAGTTTCTTGATCTTGCATTTTTGGGGGCGGGGCTACGGGACAACCGAAAGGCCAGTCGGTACACCAATGTAAACGTTTGTTCAGAGTCTCACCCTAAAGAAGATGGCCAACAAAAACAACTAACTTTTATAAACTCTGTGCCGCAGAGGATTGAGAAAAACGGAGGGAAAAAAAACACAAGGTGTCAATTTTAATACAATTATGGACTGCTACTTATAAACAGTGACCCTAGAGTCAGACTATCTGAGGGGTCCCGAGTCCCGAGCGTTACCTCGGATGCGTGCAGACGTTTAGATCCCAGCAGAGCTTCCTTCTCAGCCTCCACCTGGACCAGACGTGTTCTCGCCTCACGCAGCTACGTGACAGAAAAACGTTAAAGAAGACGTTCGGCGCTCATATAAAATGTCTTTACAATCATCTCACTCATCTCTCACTCATCTTCTACCGCTTATCCGAACTTCTCGGGTCACGGGGAGCCTGTGCCTATCTCAGGCGTCATCGGGCATCGAGGCAGGATACACCCTGTACGGAGTGCCAACCCATCACAGGGCACACACACACTCTCATTCACTCACACACTCACACACTACGGACAATTTCCCAGAGATGCCAATCAACCTACCATGGATGTCTTTGGACCGGGGGAGGAAACCGGAGTACCCGGAGGAAACCCCCGAGGCACGGGGAGAACATGCAAACTCCCCACACACAAGGCGGAGGTGGGAATCGAACCCCCGACCCTGGAGGTGTGAGGCGAACATGCTAAACACTAACACACCGTGTAATTGGAGTAAATCAGGAAATTCCCACATCTAGAACAAACTGACCATGATTATAAAATCGATTGAGAGCAAGATCTTGCCTCTTACCCCAGTCTGACTGCTAATGTAGCTAATGTGTTAGCGTACAGACACAGAAGAGATCCCTCATGGATGGTATTTACTTTCATTGAAGTCGTTGTTTTCTCTGTAAGCAACACTAATATAATCCTATTTAAACCTCTGGTTTTTTTTCTACTTTTGATCGGGTATCATAGCCGCACTCCTACACACACACACGCTCGACGATAATGTATCACATTCCAACTACTAAAGTAAAAACGGAAAAAAGTATGAGCACACGGTCGTCTTTTTAAACGCGACCTCGATCGGCCGAGCTGTAAAACATCTCGCAATAAGAACAGAATCCGATCTTAGCGTCTGAGCTGACACGTGGACGCTATTAATCAGGACTTTTACACAAAAGATTTTTTTCAGACAGATGATTGTAAAGACGGGGGTCACGGTGGCTTAGTGGTTAGCACGTTTGCCTCACACCTTCAGGGTCGGGGTTCGATTCCCGCCTCCGCCTTGTGTGTGTGGAGTTTGCATGTTCTCCCCGTGCCTCGGGGGTTTCCTCCGGGTACTCCGGTTTCCTCCCCCGGTCCAAAGACATGCATGGTAGGTTGATTGGCATCTCTGGAAAATTGTCCATAGTGTGTGTGTGTGTGAGTGAGTGAGAGTGTGTGTGTGCCCTGTGATGGGTGGGCACTCTGTCCAGGGTGTATCCTGCCTCGATGCCCGATGACGCCTGAGATAGGCACAGGCTCCCCGTGACCCAAGAAGTTCGGATAAGCGGTAGAAGATGAATGAATGAATGAATCTCTGTGACCAGAAGCACGTGCACCTCTGACCATCAAACCCAAATGTGGTTCGTCCTTAAACTGTTGTCACAAAATGAGAAGTACACAATTGTAAAGAACGTCTTTGTATGAATGATCTAAACCCTGTTCCAGCATGACACAAAGCGCAGAGCTCCAGAACACACAGTGTGAAGTTTAATGCTGGAGTGTAAGATCTCACGTGTCCTGCACGGTGCCCTGAACCCAATGAACAGGAGAACTGAGACTGGAATCTCCTCTACATCTCAACATCTAATGGAAAGCCTTCACAGAAGAGTGGAGCTCATTAGAACGGCAAAAGAGGAATACGTCTGGAAATGGGACCTTCTGAACGTTCACCTTCAGGTGTAACAAGGTGTCCGAAAAGTCTCCATGAACACTGTTTAGTCAAATGAGAACAGAGTCATGAGAACAGAGATGGGGGACTTGAGTCATAGGACTTGACTCGAGTCAGACTTAAGTGACTTGAGACTTACTTGTCACTTACATGTGTGACTTACTCCCACTTCTGCGTGTGAACGATTTCGATACGTCTTTCTTTTGTCAGAGGCATTCTTAAATACTATATAAAAATGTTTGACATACACGATACATCATAATGACATCATAATGACATAATGACATCGAGTATGAACAATTTTGTGACTGATCATGTTCAGCTTTCAGGACAGACTGTATAAATATTATTATGCTTCAAAAGCAGCAATCATTCCTCCTTCTCCATTCTGTCTGGTTATTTATATGTATTATGTGGACAAAATGGAAAAAAGAGAGAGCGAGAGAGAGAGGGAGAGAGAGAGAGGGAGAGAGAGAGGGAGAGGAAGACAGAGAGAAAGCACAAGAGAGAGGGGGGGAGAGAGAGACAAGGAGAAATAGAGAGACAGAGAGAGGGAAAGGGAGAGAGAGAGAGAGAGAGAGAGAGAGAGAGAGAGAGAGAGACGATAGAAGAGATAAGGGAAAGGGAATAAAGAGAGATCGAGGGAGAGAGAGGAAGATAGAGGTAGAAGGAGGACAGAGAGAAATATATATATATATAATATATATATATATATTTACAAATATATATACATATATATACCTATTATATTTAAATTTATAATAATTTATATATATATAAATATCCATATAGAATATATATATATATATATATATAGATATATATATATATAATACATTATAAATATATAAACATATATAACATATATTTAAATTTATAAATATATATATATATATATATTATATATATATATACAATATATATCTACTAAACATTTATATATAAATATAAATATAACTTTTAATAATATATATATATATATATATATATATATATATATATATATACAGTTTTATTCTTATATATATATATATCTATATATACATTATATATATATATATACTTATATTTTTAGATTTATCTATAATTAAGATATATATATATATATATATATATATCTATATATAATTGTATAGAGATATCTATATCTTATATATATTATCTATATATATATATTATATATATATATACAATTTATAATATATATATATATATTTTTTTTATATATATATCTATATATATTTATCTATATATATATATATATATATATATAAATATATATATATATATATATATAAACTTTTATATATAAATATAAATATAACTTATATATATATTATATATATATATATCTCTATATTGATATCTCATCTATATCTATATCTATATCTCTTCCTTTTTCCATATATTTTTTTTTTTTTTTCTTTTTCTTCTCTTCATCCTCTCTCTACTATCTTCTCTCTATCTCTCCTCTCTATCTATCTCTCTCTCATTATCGATCTTTCTTCAGGCTGAAGACTCACAGCCTTAATGAGAAATGGACAGGTCATGTCTGAGCTGAATTACTTTTCAGTCTCCTTCAGCACGCCGCTCCCTTTCTCTCTCCTGACTCGAGTCTGCCATGACGCCTAGCGACAGGTGACACGGCTGTTTCCTGATAGACCTCGGCGAGCCAGCCTCTGATTGGTCAGCAGTTTTTGTTGTGGTTTTTTTTTCTTCCTCTCAGGAAGGGAGGGTTGTAATATTCTCTGAGCTGCAGTGAAGCGAATCTTCTCGGTCTCCGGCTCCAGGCCCGAGGCACGGTCTTGTTTGTTTATGCATCAGACTGCTGACTGCTCACGGCTGAATATTTTAGACGTACGTGCAAAATGACTCTTAATTCACAGGAGAGCTACTTGTATGTTCACTGGTCTGTAAATGTGTCTGGGAGACAAAGGACTCGACAGACGTGCTGCCTGCTCATACATTTCCTTGCCGGTGCAGGCGTAATCCAGCTTTCCGGAACCTCCTGACACGTGTCAGAGTAAACGGTCAGCCAGGTAGAGCGACGGAGAGCGAGGGAGACTAGAAAAGGGCACAAACAACCAACCTGGCAACCGTATATAATGACATCATTTAGAATTGCTACACGATACAGTCCTATTTACATTAGGGATGTAAGCCAAAGTGAATATCAATCTATTATATGGACACGAGACACAGATGATATTTACTATCCAGTGTCACCTAAATGAGGATGAGGTTCACTTCTGTGTCTGGTTCCTCTCAAGGTTTCTTCCTCATATCATCTCAGGGAGGTTTTCCTCACCATCATCACCTCAGGGTTGATCGTTATGGACAAATAGTAGAGATAAATAATAACTTAAGTTGGAGGCACGGTGGCTTAGTGGTTAGCACGTTCTCCTCACACCTCCAGGGTCGGGGGTTCGATTCCCGCCTCCGCCTCGTGTGTGTGGAGTTTGCATGTTCTCCCCATGCCTCAGGGGTTTCCTCCGGGTACTCCGGTTTCCTCCCTCAGTCCAAAGACATGCATGGTAGGTTGATTGGCATCTCTGGAAAATTGTCCGTAGTGTGTGAGTGTGTGTGAATGAGAGTGTGTGTGCCCTGTGATGGGTTGGCACTCCGTCCAGGGTGTATCCTGCCTCGATGCCCGATGACGCCTGAGATAGGCACAGGCTCCCAGTGACCCGAGAAGTTCGGATAAGCGGTAGAAAATGAACGAATGAATAACTTAAGTTTAAACGTTATCATTTTTATTCTGGTTCTATACTTCTGTAAAGTATAAACTGAAGTGAACTGAATCGGATTGGATCAGTTAACAGGAAGCTACAGCATTCATTCATCCTTAGTATCTGCCTGGTCAGGATTAGTTTAAATTACGCTACTAGTTTGCTTAGACTAAAATGTGGGGAAATGGGAACGAACCAAATTAGTCAGGGACAAAAACAAGTGATTCGATTAAAAAAAAAAACAGCCATGACACGTCATGTCGTTGAGAGATGAACTGGAGCGATGTAGCTGAGATTGACTAACTGTCAGATCCGAGAGACAGACTGACACACTCACACACACACACACACACACACACACACACACACACACACACACACACACACACACACACACACACCATGCTGACATGACAGAAATAAAGAAAAAAAAATCATGGAAGCATTTTAAGCCACGCCCAATTTCAATAATACAGTTACAGATAATTGGATCACTAAAAGATCTTGACATTGTGTTACACCTCTGTCACATCACATCACTTCGGTTCATCATGCACTCGTATATCACGCTAAACCTGGAAGCATGTTAATGACACGCTAACTTCTCGTACGCGATCTAAATTCACGTCCGTAACGAAGAGATAGAGACCTAACGTGAAGAAGCGTCACATTACATTTCACATTTCACATGAAAATAACGAAGGTTAGAGCATAATGAGCATCGGGCCCAGACCTCGGTGAGACGGCCGTGTGAGCGTCATCTCCATATCGATCGTGATAATGATCACTGCGATTACAGTGAAAATGGTGAGAGCTCATTAAAAAAAGAGAAAGCTATTAAAGCTACACATATACGACGAAGACGCGTAAAATTGCATACTCGGAAATCTGTGTGTGTGTGTGTGTGTGTGTGTGTGTGAGAGAGAGATTAAGAAGGCCTGAGCAGCCTGGGCCTGGTAGTGATCATCTTACCTGACCCTGCAGCTCTTGAGCGTTCCTCGTCGTGCTCTGGAGCTCGGTGCTGAGCTGCTGGAGGCGGTTGTGTCCTCTCTGCAGCTCCTGCTGCTTCTCCAGCAGCTCCCTCTGCAGCTCCCACAGCCTCTGCTCCTGGACGTCCAGCTATTGAACGGTAAAAGGAGGCAGGGCGCAGAGGAAGAGAAAAATCAATCCACTACAAAGAGCCTCGCCTCTTCCGAAACCCTCCATGGATGCTATCCTTACGCACAAAAGACACCGAGCCTTCCTCTGTCCCTCATGCATAATGTCCTGATTTTTCCCCAAATCAATCCTCCGTAACCGAACGTGAACCGTGTGTTGTGCACAAATCGTTTGTAAAAAAGTAAACGCTTTACAGTCGACCGCAACAATGTGAGAATCTGAACACGATTACAGTAGGAAACAAAAAACGGTACGAAATTCTGCAAAACAATTCGGTGATAAAGTCATTGTTCGGATGAGGAAAGTTTAGTAAAGGCCCACAGAGTTGCATCGCAAAATAAATAATTAATCTTGTAATTAACACAACACTGTCACCAGACAGAGAGGGAGAGAGAGAGGGAGGGAGGGAGGGAGGGAGAAGAGGAGAGGAGGGGGACGATACAGACAGAGGAAAGAAGGAAAGAAAGAAAGAAGGAAGGAAGGAAGATGTCCACAGATGAACCGGTCCAGTCGAGCATGATGGCAGATTGCTCTTTTGCTCCGAGACCAAATGTAAAAACGGAGGCCCCGTGACGATCCGGCCGGAGGATCGATTAATCAGCCGTGTTCATTAGAGGCCCTGGAGTAATCCACCAGATTCACCTCCACCTCCTACCTCCAGCACGCCTTCTTCACCTTCTCCTCCACTGACTGCGCTCTTCTGAGGACGAGTGCGGCAAAAAGCGCCGTCTCTTTCCCAGGCTCCCCTTTTTGACTTCCCACTCAAATTCCTGAAGGATTTGAGAATTCAAAAAATCTGAAGGAAAGAAGAATCTTTTTACGTGGTTAATCCTATAAAAAAAAAAAAAGCCCCGTCTCATCCCTACGCGCCGGCGTTCGGTGTGTGATGCGAGCCGATAACCCGGCTCTTTCTTTCTTTGCCTTACAATCGCTCGCTCGCTCTCTCCGTTCTCCCCTCCTAAACTGATCAATACTTCATTTAAATCGTGACATTAGCACACTACAAGTAGGGGAAAAAACACGGAAAGAGGAGCAAAATGTCTCGTCTGGCGGTGAACGGAAGAAAGACGAAAGGGATTCGTTTATGGTGACGAGTGAGAATACCGTTTTTGTTTTGTTCGGACTTAAAAGCGAACGGTGAAACGGATGCGAAAGCGTTCGGCGTGGTTTTGATTGGAACTCCCCAGCCGCTCCCTGATCAATACTGCATTTGGATCATGATGGAGAGTCGACGTCGCACCATCACCCTGAAGTGGAAATGAAATGCAAACACAGAAACGCCACCGCTGTAATCGACGGCGGTTCGGACGTTTACGGACACCCTATTAAACCTGAGCGAAAGACAGGGCGCTTACGCGGACCCTCGTGTTTGTCTTGGCATTTCAGAGCATAATTGCGCAATATAAATGCCCCCTCACGCATTCATTTATGCATGCGATTTCCAACAAGCTCAATCAATACAGTAAGATGCACGACGCAAATAGCGTTTGTGCTCGTGTCCGTGCTCGGCGAGACAGGCGCGACGAAGGAGAGAAGAAAATGACGCTTGTTTCTACTTTTTTGTGTTAGTGATACAGAATGAACAGAGATCGTTAGAGCAGTAGAGTGAGTTTACCTGAGCACTCTGGGAATCGCGGGCCTGATGAGACAGGAGCAGATCTCGCTGGAGCTTCCGGATGCACGAGTCACGATGTGTCAACTGCGAGGTTTTTCCCATGGCAAAAAAAAAAAAACATAGAGAAATGAAGAAAAGAAAAGAAAAGTTGGAGAGAAAACAAGAGAAGTGAAAGAAAAGATAAGAGAGGAATAAAGCCAAGTACTAATGAATACCTGCCGAATTCCCGAGCAAACAGCAATTAAGTGGCCAAATCTTGTTATTGATTAGTTATTGATCATTGTGTGTGTGTGTGTGTGTGTGTGTGTGTGTGTGTGTGTGTGTGTGTAGATGGGGGGATGGACAGGACAGGACAGGACAGGACAGGACAGGACCCTCTTTAGTGTTACAGAAAGACTGATTATCTTATTGATGAGTTTTAAGGGTTGATGTAAGTTTTTGAGCATTGACATTATACCGTTCTGTATTTCCTCTGAGTCACAGTGAAGAAATCTGAGATAATGACACAAAACACACTGAAGTTGGAGGTCATTCTGCAGGATTATTCCCTGTGGTAACTATAGAGAGACTGTAATGTACTCAGAGACGGAACATCTCATCTTCAAAAGGTCCTCAACTAAAGCAGGTCTAGTTAACTCCTGATTTATTGTCACTCTATAAGTGTGCAAAGTCTATCTATCTATCTATCTATCTATCTATCTATCTATCTATCTATCTATCTATCTATCTATCTATCTAAGATATAAGATTATCTATCTATCTATCTAAGATATAAGATTATCTATCTATCTATCTATCTATCTATCTATCTATCTATCTATCTATCTATCTATCTATCTATCTATCTATCTATCTATCTATCCATCCACACACCTATCTGGCTTTCTATCCATCCAGTCATCCATCAATCCCCCTCTTCATCCAACCACCTGTCCATCCAGCTATCTATATATCTATTTATTCACTCACCTGCACATCTAACTATCTGTCCACCTGTCCACCTGTCCACCGGTCCACCCACCCACCCATCCATCCATCCATCTATCTATCTATCTATCTATCTATCTATCTATCTATCTATCTATCTATCTATCTATCTATCCATCCATCCATCCATCCATCCATCCATCCATCCATCCATCCATCCATCCATCCATCCATCCATCCATCCATCTATCTATCTATCTATCTATCTATCTATCTATCTATCTATCTACAGTATCCACCCACCCACCCACCCACCATTCACCCACCTAGTCAAGCCAGTGTCAGTGTCACTTGAAAGTTTGTGAACACTTTAGAAATTTCTAGATTTCTGCATAAATTTGACCCAAAACATGATCAGATTTTCACACAAGTCCCAAAAGCAGACAAGTTGAACACAATCAAACAGATCAGACAAATATATTATACTTTTTTTTTCAGGAAAATGTTCCAATATTATATTTCTGTCAGAGGCAAAAAAATGTGAAGGTCTAGATTTAGTATTTAATTTCAAGGTCAAAATTCAAGTCCATCTGATTTCAGTCAATGAGACGACAATCAGGTCTCCATTCGATGAAGGTCCTATTTTATTTAAAGAACAGAGTTATATCAAGGTCTGATGTTCATGACGTGTGTTTGTGGAAACGTGGATTATTGCAAAAACGATGGAGATTTCTGAGGACTTCGGAAAAAAGTGCTCAACAGGCTGGAAAAGGTTACAAAATCCTCTCTTAAGGGTTTGGACTCGTCGTCATATAGATTCTGTAGAAACAGAAGAAAGACCTTTGGTACGTCCCCAGAAGTGTTTAACCAACCGAGATCACTCCAAATGTTAGACATGTAACAGTCTGTTGGGTCGGAAAGGAATACAGAGTAACTTCTAAGCAACTACTCTCCAAAAAGAACATGAAGGTTGCTGAAGATCATGTGGACAAGACAGAGGACTTTTGGAAAAATAATTTGTGACCAAAATAAAACTTTTTGTTTTAAAATCAGAAGCATCATTTTTGGACAAAGGAAAATGCTGAATTCCATCATGAGAACATCATACCGTCTGTGAAACATGGTGGTGACAGTATCATGCTTTGGGCCTGTATTGCTGCATCTGGACCAGGAGCATGCCATCATTGATGGAACAATGAATTCAGAATTATCCCAGTGGTCTCTAAATGAAAATATCAGAACATCTGGCCTTGAACTGAATCTCAAAAGAAAATGGGTCATACACCAAGACAACGATCACAAGCACCAAGTCTATGTACCAAAGAATGATTAAGGAGGAACAAAGATATTGTTTTAGAATGACCAAGTCAATGTCCTGACTTTAGTCCAACAGAAATGTTGTGGAATGATACGAAGCAGTCAGTTCTTGTGAGGACACCCAGTAAAATCCCAGTTCAGTCAGGACCACTTCGTCAAAGAAGGTTATTGTGAGCATACAGTTAGTCTTGGCGGGATGGTTCTGTTCTGGGAGAATTTTTTGCACGCGCCTGTCCGGATGGGGTGGGGAGGCAGCGCTGGGGAATGAAAGACCCCCAAAACAAACCATATGCCAACATAACTGATGCGTGGCGCCGTAGGACCGCAAAATGCGATCAGGGGCGTCTCCCGGCCGAGCAAGGCGGCATGGCTGAGTCGGTGCTAGGCGTGGGTCGAGGGGAGAGGGAGAGTAGGTGCCCCTGCCTCGCGATAGACAACAGAGTTGATGTCCACTAAGCTAGTGGAGACGGCGGTCGAGGCATCGCCCTGGGCTGGCTTGCAGCGTGGTCGCAACGAACTTGTTGCTAAACCACACGCCCCTGCCACACGATATGACAACAGCGCAGAGAGCGGAGAGCTTTTGCCGATGCCAGAGATGCCAATCAACCTACCATGCATGTCTTTGGACCGGTGGAGGAAACCGGAGTACCCGGAGGAAACTCCCGAGGCACGGGGAGAAAACGCAAACTCCACACATACGAGGCGGAGGCGGGAATCGAACCCCCAACCCTGGAGGTGTGAGGCGAACGTGCTAACCACTAAGCCACCGTGCCCCCCTGTTGGATCGCGGCAGCGGCAATGCGTAGGAGCGGCTCGAAGGCGAGGATTTTAAGGAGAGGGGAAATTACGGAAGTCGTGCCGGATTGGTGCGCCTCGTGGACAGCTGATTAGCAGCTGATGCAGCTTACTACGTGGCCTGTCTGAACTAATGCCATGCTTGATTGTTGAGGAACGGAATAAATTTCTTCTAGTCTGTTGTACAGAACTGATCAAAAGTTACTGGACACTTTACTTACAGTTTATTGCTGCACAAAAAGTCAACAGATACTAAAAGCAAAAGTCCATACTTCTGCAAGTTAGAGATCTGTAATGCTGGACCATTTTAGTATAAGTATAAAAAACACGTGTCTCATTTGTTAGATTGTGTTCATTATGTTAACGTTTAGGATTTGTTTAAAAATCTGAAGCTGTTTTGGGTCACATTTATGCAGAAATATAGGAATTTATAAAGGGTTCACAAACTTTCGAGCGACAGTGTTTAACCACCCATCTGTCCATCCACCTCTTTATCCACTCACCCATCCATCAATCCAACCTCTGTCCAGCCACCGCTTCATCCACCCACCCGTCCATACACCTCTTAATGCACCCACCTCTTTATTTATCTATCCACCTGTCCATCTACGTATCCATCTAACCAATCCTACATTCACCCATCTTCCTACCCATCCATCCACCCACTTGTCTATCCATCCTCTGGTCCTTCCATCTATCAATCAACAAGATGACCAATTAACATAAATTATAATCAAACTGAACTTTATTCAAGTTTATTTGTATAGCGCTTTTTACAATAGACATTGTCTCAAAGCAGCTTTACAGAACATAAACACAGAGCAGAAGGTAAACATAATTAATGATAAAGGAAATAACGAATAATAAAAGAAATAAGAATTTTATTAGAACTTTATTCCTAATTAGTGACAAATGTCCCTGAAAAGGTGCATGTAACTCTGGAGTACTCTACTGAATTCTACTAATACTTAATAATAGAGAAGCGAATGAGGATCTCATGCTATTTGGGTAAAACACCGACAGACACCGACACAAAGCCTATCTGAGAGAGTCATTTGGACTGTGATGCGTAAATAGTCTTATGTGCTACTAAATGTCTCATGCTAGCTTAGGGCGCTTTCATGCTCGGCTCGAATACTGGAGCTTTATGACATTAGGCCTTTAGTGAAATTTGGTACCATAATAATGATATTTCCATTTATCTAAAAGGCGACGTCTGTTCTGCTGATTGTGAAACTTGAAACAGGAAATGAACCAGCAAATTTAGCAAACACATTATCTGCTGATTAGCCCTGAAAGCAGATAGCACCTGAGATTAGGTAGACTTTAGGTGGACTAGCCTTGCGTGTGTGTGTGTGTGTGTGTGTGTGTGTGTGTGTGTGTGTGTGTGTGTGTGTGTACCTCACTCTTCAACAGTTCTAATCCTCTTTCTGCTGCATGATCGCCAGACATCTAAAAAGCAACAAAGTCAGTCAGGAAAACATCATGAAGAACAAAGCGCTATGAAGTGCAGAGTCCAGAGAATGTGTAGATCGTGTAATCAGCAGAAATCTCGTCGCACCGCATGCGATTTATGAATGAAGTGTGATAAATGAAGCCCGATGTTTGGAATCGTAAAGGTGTAAGCGATTAAAGACAGTTTACTTCACGGGACAGGAAATAAATCATTTTAGGCTGGTCAGGAAGTGTACAGCAGACTGGATCTTTACCAAACAAAGTTTCTGAGCTTCTTAAAAGCTTTCAGTGGATTTGTAGAAGATGAAAACCTTTTATTTAAAATGTTTTGCCTCACACTCAAGTTTCATGTGCTGGAGATATTCAGAATTCCTTCATTGTGTGCCCTGAGAGTTAAAAGTCCATTAGCACGAGTGCAGAGGCCACCCGGTCCCTACGCCATGCTCGCGGCCCTGCGTTAACATCTTTGGAGAACCGTTAGGTAACGCTGATTGCTTTTTTGCCTCGTTCACTATGTGCAGCCGTAGCCTCGGTCTCAAGAACGTCCGAAAAGCACACAATCAGGAGGTGAGCCTGCAGCACAGCACTCCGGTTGAGATGAGGAAAGCGTGTTAAAAACAAAGATTGTGGAAAGAGTCGGTAGACAGAAGTGTCTGATAACATGACGAGACTGTGATGCTCGCTAGCAACATGGATGCTAATGTGAAAATTTTCCAAACAGATCAAGCTCAAGCAGATTGTGTGTGCGGTGTTCGTGCTTCGTGCTTTTCGCTCCGTGTTTTTGAAAAGCAATGCGTATATTCCCAGAACGGTGGATGTGATAATGAAAGGTGTGATGGGGAAAAATACGGGGGGCGCAGTGAGGCGATTGCTCATTCCGAGCAGCTTCAAACAGCCTCGCCTCATCAGAAGGACACCTTTAATATTCTGGCTTTTCACGTCACTCCTGGATAAATCCCTAGCAACCACCATGGCAACACACACCGTCTCCGACGTGAAGTGCATGGCAAGATCCACCCACCATTAGAAAATGGACAAAAGTAAAAGGGGAAGAGAGAGAGAGGGAGAAAGAGAGAGAGAGAGAGAGAGAGAGAGAGAGAGTATAAAAGTATAGCATATAAATGTGACTAATAATTTAAATAAATAAATAAATAAATAAAGTTAAAGTAATGCATTTGTGCATATAGAAAAAAAGAAAAAAAGAAATAAAGAATGAAAGATCATGCGATAGTCAAAACACAGCTAAACGTGATGTCCGATTCCGGATGTTGACCTTTTCTCTAGATCGCTAAAGACAAAAGTCCTGCCGAATAGACGTCGCATTTTTTTAACTCTCTGTATAAATCCATACGAGAGTTATAAAAGTAAAGACCCCTATTTGAGCCCTGGAAACTTGTGCATTTCACCCCTTTGCATCTGCTTTCCTAGTCCTGGGGACTGTGGCTGAAAAAGCTGATGAGTTCAGTCAAACTTCATTAAGTTTATAGCTGAGGCCCAGTATTCCCTGGTGGCAGGACTTGTGGGAATGAGCGCATCGCCTGGCAGACTGCACTATACTTCTCTATCTCACAGGTGGTGGTGGGGAAATAGAGGGGGGCTCCATCTTTGTCACTACTCCCCCTTCCCTATGTCCATAGCTCTCGCTGTCTCTCTTCTCCCACTCTGTCTCTTTTTTCCCCCCTCGTGAGTATCGACGGGCCGAAGGGTCTCCGGTCTGTTCATCATTTTGCGATTGAGCCGCAATAAATCCAGGGGAAATACATTTATGAATGCATTCATGTGGCTGGGAAATCCATCTTGGGCTGCCGTCACATGCAAAAAAAAAAAAAAAAAAAAATGGGGGGAGGGCTGAGGAAGGTTAGGTCCGGGGCTGCGGTCGGCCATTTTCTCCCTCCGTGGCCATTTTCAGAAGCTCTGTCGTAATCTCATTAAGGCTCGACATGCTAAGAGACGACTGTTTACTCCTTTTGGAAATTTGAAAGATCATCACATGACATGAGCAGTTGCTTTTGGTTCCTCCATGTTTATGTGACCAGAATGACTGGAGAAACCAAAAATCACAAACGAAATAAAAAACAACGAGTGTCTGATGTCTGGAGCCTAAAGACGCTAAGTTTCTTCTGTGGTGACGCTCTGTCAGGTTTCCCTGAAGGAGCGTGTAGAATACAGCATAATTGTTGTCAGGTCAGGTGACTGGTTCGGACGATTCAAAACAATCCGCTCGGGCTGCTTTCGGCTCGTTGTTCTGCTGCCCGATGTGACGTGCTGGCCAAAGGGTTTCAAAGCGTTTGGTCAAATCTGAGCAGCTCATACAGACCAGAGCCTCAGAATTCATCCTGCTTCTGTCAGCAGTCACGTCATCAATAAACACTATATATATATTATTCTTGTTTAAGTTGATCTTTTGTTCCAGATCTGTATGGGGTTGTTGTTTGTAGATGATTTTTCATCTTAAAAAAAAAAACTTACCGTTTACATCTTGTGTGACCACCAGTGTTGGGACAGTAACTAATACGCATTAAATAAAGTAACACCGTTAGCGTTACCATACCGTGCGTTTGTCCCTTACTTTTATAAATGCACACATTTAGACTGAAGTGTAACCTACAGACTGACCTGTTTACAGCAGTGACACAGTGTAGGATTGGTGGATGTCAACCTGTAAACACCATGACGCTACACTGTGGGGGGGGTGTCTGTGTGGGCGTGTTTGTGTGTGGGCGTGTTTGTGTGTGGGCGTGTTTGTGTGTGGGCGTGTGTCTGTGTGGGCATGTTTCTGTGTGGGCGTGTTTCTGTGTGGGCGTGTGTCTGTGTGGGCGTGTTTCTGTGTGGGCGTGTTTCTGTGTGGGCGTGTTTGTGTGTGGGGGTGTTTGTGTGCGGGCGTGTTTGTATGCGGGCGTGTGTCTGTGTGGGCGTGTTTCTGTGTGGGCGTGTTTCTGTGTGGGCGTGTTTCTGTGTGGGCGTGTTTGTGTGTGGGGGTGTTTGTGTGTGGGGGTGTTTGTGTGCGGGCGTGTTTGTATGCGGGCGTGTGTCTGTGTGGGCGTGTTTCTGTGTGGGCGTGTTTCTGTGTGGGCGTGTGTCTGTGTGGGCGTGTTTCTGTATGGGCGTGTGTCTGTGTGGGCGTGTTTCTGTGTGGGCGTGTGTGTGTGGGCGTGTGTCTGTGTGGGCGTGTTTCTGTGTGGGCGTGTGTCTGTGTGGGCGTGTTTCTGTATGGGCGTGTGTCTGTGTGGGCGTGTTTCTGTGTGGGCGTGTGTGTGTGGGCGTGTGTCTGTGTGGGCGTGTTTCTGTATGGGCGTGTGTCTGTGTGGGCGTGTTTCTGTGTGGTCGTGTGTCTGTGTGGGCGTGTTTCTGTGTGGGCGTGTGTCTGTGTGGGCGTGTTTCTGTGTGGGCGTGTGTCTGTGCGGGCGTGTTTCTGTGCGGGCGTGTTTCTGTGCGGGCGTGTGTCTGTGTGTCTGTGTGGGCGTGTTTCTGTGTGGGCGTGTTTCTGTGTGGGCGTGTTTCTGTGTGAGCGTGTTTCTGTGTGAGCGTGTTTCTGTGCGGGCGTGTTTCTGTGCGGGCGTGTGTGTGTGGGCGTGTGTCTGTGTGGGCGTGTTTCTGTGTGGGCGTGTTTCTGTGTGGGCGTGTGTCTGTGTGGGCGTGTTTCTGTGTGGGCGTGTTTCTGTGTGGGCGTGTTTCTGTGTGAGCGTGTTTCTGTGTGGTCGTGTTTCTGTGTGGTCGTGTGTCTGTGTGGGCGTGTTTCTGTGTGGGCGTGTTTCTGTGTGGGCGTGTGTCTGTGTGGGCGTGTTTCTGTGTGGGCGTGTTTCTGTGTGGGCGTTTCCGTTTATTCATGTATGTGCGGCAGTAACGGCGAGTCGAGGCGAGAGCAAGACGAGTTTCTCTAAGTGGAAATGTGCTCATTATTACACTTTATTCCGTATTTCTTCTAGTGTGTTTTGATCTGGCCAACTGTTGTAAAAGTCTTTTCTTCACCAAGTAATGACTTCTCCAGTGATTCACCACAACAGATTTCTGTGGAACATCTGAAGGTCTTGTCGGTCTTCAGCTCACCAATTCAGGCACACCTCTGTGATCTCTGTGATGGGTTTGTGTTGATTTCTCATGCTAAAGATGGTTTGCTTCATGAGCGGTAAGAGCCGAGTCCATTTTCAGAGATATTCCATGCTAGGGTGAGCTAAGAAATATAAATAAATAAATATATAAATAGATCACATTAAATTTGCCTCAACATTTAGAACTCCTCTCTACTGCTTACAAACTGTTCTCAACCGTGAAGGAAACAGCTTCCTCGACACCTTCTAAAGCCTAATTTAAGTATTGTAAGATCACGAATATGACTCCCTGGGTGCAGGAGGGGAGACCTGTGGGCTGGCCGGGTGTCTGGCAGGTATTTACAACGAGTTGGAAGCAGGGCTATGCTGGGAATTGCTCTTAAAGGGCTCTGGGTCTGGTGGATCTGACAGACGAGGCTGCCGAGGCCACCATAAATGGATTTCTTATTTCAATCCCAATATAACTTTCAATGCTGGGTAATAAAAAATGTAGGGGTGAGAGGACAGGACAATACACATGCGTCTTCTGTGGTATCTCAGGCTGGCATGGGGGCTTTTAGAGAAATTACGATGACAAACACCAAAGCAAGAATCCATTGAAATGCATATATCAGAGTTTACATTAGCAGGGATGTGTGGAGCTTCCACAACAACGTGTGCTCTGGTTTGACCATTAGGATTTCCTCCTGGAGCTGCAGAACCAAAACAAATGAAATGTATAAGATCCAGAAATGTTTGTGGTCCTGACAGGATGGAAACAGTCAACAGCTTAACTCCAGAACGCTAACTAGCTGCATTAGTTATCTGAGCTGTGTTTGACATCTGGGGTCAAGGCATAATAACTCCAGTCCAGAAGACTTGTGGAAAACTGAATGTGAGTAATTACAGAGGCATTTAAGCGATACATAACCTGGGGTATGTCATGTAGTAGAAGGTCGGAATGTTGAGCCGAGTCCTTTGCTTGAATTAAACGCTGCAGACGTTTTTACACGTGACGTTTCTGTGTCCGACTCCATCGCCGTTCCCATACGAAGCCTTCTCACCAGAAGGGCAATCACTAAATTCCAGGGGTTTCGTTACCACGAAGTAAAGTGGGCGTGTTTCCGGAGGTCTTGGAAAAACACCCTCTTTCAAAAAAAACAACAACAGCATACTACGAAGGACAAAACAGTCATACAGTTCGATTTATTTTAGAAAAAACAAATTAACAACCAAAAACTACAGTTACGGTTAGGGTTAGGGTTAGATGATCAAATAGGCCACGCCTACCCGATGACGCAATATCTGTTACGCTGTACTGAAATCCCTGGAAATAAGTGGATCCCCACCAGCAGCATGTATACATACATGGGCAATACTGTGAATTGTAGTTCAACTAGCAAAGAAGTCAGTTGTTAGATACACTCGAAGAGGGTTTGACTTGAAGGCATGAGCTCGTTAATGGTCTGGAGCTGGAACGCGGCCATCTACAGCCCACTCAGGAGACTCTGGCATTTCTAGGGGTGGCAGTAAATCCAATTAGCTGATGCGATGTTAATTCTGAACAGCGTTTCATTAAAACCTGGAAAAAAAAAGATCATCGACGCCGAGGACTCGTGTCCTTTGATGTAATGTAATAAGGCCACATTTTGTTTGTTTTAATCGTGTTTAAGCGGTCAGGGAAGGGGGGTGGGGGTGGGGGATGTCTCTGAAAACACAGATCTCTCCAGGTCAGGGATGTGGACTGCTGTCCTTCAATCAGGAACCCGATGAAGATCATTAGCTAGAGACGTGTTTCGTTTTAAAGGTCTAAGTCCCACCTTTCCGAGCGGATGCCTAAGACGGCTCCGTGTTGCCGAAACCCTTCGATCGCTCGCTCGCGCTGCGTTTACAGCGTAACCTGCGATGCCAGCCGCAGCTTTGCAAGTGCATACAGTATATTTTTGCTTTGAGAGACTATTTGAGCATAATTTCGCTTGTTCAGACATTTATGATGTGTATTTATATATTATATTCACATTCTCGGTGTATAAATTATTTATATTGTGTAGTAAATGTGAAGGGAGCTGAACGAGTGCATTCAATTTGTAGAAACTCGTCGCATTTTTTTTTCCCCGGGAGATTAAGGTACTCTAAAACAAAATCATTCACTGTTTATCAGCAGAATGACTGCTTGAACCGAGGCAATAAGTCCCATATCAGGAGTTCTATCTCCATGAGCCTTTGTAAGTGTCTGGGGTTCTTGATTATCTCCCTGACTTTCTAGCACCTTCTGCTACCACATGCTGCGATGTATTAACTGGAATAAGGCGGCCGTCCGAGTCGTCCTACATTCGTTTTTGCATCTCTCCATCCCTCGCTGATTCCCTCTGCCTGCCTGCTGCTAATCAGTGACCGAAAGCCCTGCGTGCCGCATACATTAGCATTCACCGCTGCTCCTCAGCCTCCTCCCGTTCCTCACCACCGACAAACAAAAGGTTACACCTCTCTCGTCTCATCTTTTCTCTCCGCAGCTCTCTTTCCCTGGCTCTTTCTCTGGCACGTCTTCGTGCTTTCTCGCCCCGTGTTTGAGAATTTCCGCTCTCTTATCTGGCGCAAACAGGCGAGACAAATGCTTTAACGAGGGCGGGCGGCGTGGCGGAGAAGACCGGCAGATAAATCATAGATGAGCCAGCATGAGCGCTGTTAACATAATCCCTGCATTCTCACCTCGCCGGTGCTACGAGCTGCAACTCCCGTGTTGTTCATCAAATATTGAAGCATGAATAATTAGACAAGGCTGAGTGTACGCTGCACGTATGTGAGTCGGTATGTGGGGGATGTATGATGCACTGCATTACATGCTGATGCAAAGATCTGTGTTTTTTTTTCTCAGAGCAGTGTGTGTGTGTGTGTGTGTGTGAGCAATAAAGCAAGATCACGTGTGTATTAAAGACTGTCAGTGTAAAATGCTGATGTACAGCATATTGCTTTCACTCTTCCCTCCACTCGCCGCCTTTGTGATCACCAGGCAATTACTGGAAAGAAAAAAAAAGCGTCGCATCGCGTCGTTCTTGTCCTCCCTAACTTTAATTGCTTAATGCATCCTTTACTGTCGCCCTGCTCCCACTCCGCTCTCCCTGGTATACACTGGCTGCTTCTCGGTAATTAAACCCAAACCTGCGAGCGAAGAAGCGGCACGAACGGCTGCACACGGTCCGCGTCCGCAGACACGAACACGCTTCTCTGATATCTCCCAACAGCAGCTTGTTGCCACAGATTAAAGATGGACACGATAACGTTTTTTATTTCATAAAATACAAATATGATAAGCTCGGAATGAAGCCTAACAAAAGAAAAACCCCTTTAAAATAATCTTTTTAGATGTTCGTATATCCGGCTAAAAATCTACATCCAGTTTAAATCTTTAACGCATTTTATTACAGGATCTTATAGATATAATAATATATTTTCTCTGATATTTGGTCCACCTTATTTTACATCCTAATAACAGCTTGACACTAACACGTCGCACGTTCTCTCGGTGCATGAGGGGTTTATTCTGGGTTCTCCGGTTTCCTCCACGTGTGAAAGATACATGTTGTAGGCAGATTGGCATAAATTGTCTGTAGTTAGTGTGTGTGTGTGTGTGTGTGTGTGTGTGTGTGTGTGTGTGTGTGTGTGTGTGTGTGTGTGTGTGAGAGATAAGGCCCTGTGACGGGTCGGTACCCTGTCCGATGTGTTCCCTGCCTTGTGCCCCGACTCCAGGTTCCCCATAAGTCTTACTGTAGAAAAACATTTTTGAAACTGAATGGATGGCTGGAAGGAAGGAAGGAAGGAAGGAAGGAAGGAAGGAAGGAAGGAAGGAAGGAAGGAAGGAATAAGCCTGGAGTACTGAATAGAAAAATGAGTTGCGGGACCAAGAAAGAAAATAAATCCTGTTTAATTTTAATTTCATGCTAGACTGCGTTGTATAGCGTAAAGCAACACCGTGGCTTGTGAGAATAAAGGCTTTTTTATTTTTCTGTTCACATTAAAAAACAAAAACAAATAATAAACGGCTTTCTAGGAGAGCAACAGCAACCAGGAGGCTGCAAGTTCGAATCCCGGCGATAACACAGACATATGAGAAATTACCAAGAGAGCAAAACTCTGTAGGTGGGAAGGAGAGCGTTACTGTGTTAGCGTGTCTTCTGTCAATCACAGCGACGATAGCCAATCGTGGACCTCTGGTAGATCGTGCATGTGGAAGTGGTCAGAGCGAGCTTTGTTCCGAGTGGACAAAAAGAACGCTGTCTCGGAGGAAGGATGTGCTAGCGTTCACTGTTCCTGGCTGGTGGTGGGAACTGGAATATGAGCAGTTTGATAGAAATTAAGGGAAGGAAATGACAAAGGTCAAGGGGTCAAGTGCTCAGTGCACATGGCCTTATTTATCATTTTTCTGTTTTAGACCCCCGGTCAATTCTCCAGGGTCGGGGGTTCGATTCCCGCCTCCGCCTTGTGTGTGTGGAGTTTGCATGTTCTCCCCATGCCTCGGGGGTTTCCTCCGGGTACTCCGGTTTCCTCCCCGGTCCAAAGACATGCATGGTAGGTTGATTGGCATCTCTGGAAAATTGTCCGTAGTGTGTGTGAGTGTGTGTGTGTGTGTGTGTCTTGTGATGAGTTGGCACTCCGTCCAGGGTGTATCCTGCCTCGATGCCCGATGACGCCTGAGATAGGCACAGGCTCCCTGTGACCCGAGAAGTTCGGATAAGCGGTAGAAAATGAGTGAAAGTTTAAGAAAATCCTAATTTAACAAAAAATGTTAAGTTAAAATGTTAATGTGGGCTAGATCGTAATCACACACTGGTCACATGCACAACACACTCATACACACAAGAAGAGAAACCTCTATGAGGCGGGAGCCCGGAGTCCGTGCTGGAACGGTTGGGCGCAGTAAAAATTCCTCTTCTTTAATTAACTTTTATGGCTGACAAAGAGGACATGCTGACACCTGTCTTATGCTGGGCTGCAGTTTATTACACTCGCACCACTCATCATGTACACGAGGAGTGCCTATTGTCCCGGTGTGTGTGTGTGTGTGTGTGTGTGTGTGTGTGTGTGTGCAGACAAGGAAAGAGAGAGATATGTGAGTCCTCCTCTTGAACCGTCACTTCAGAAAGGAACTTTTCTCATGTTTGTCCGGCATCACGTTATATCAATCTCACGAGTCAAACATTCATTATATCACCACCTCCTCCGCACGGCTCAAACCGGATGAAGCTCGCCGTCTAAGCAGGGATGAGCTTGTCTAAAAATACCTCACAAAAAAGCCCCGGGTCATTTCCAGCTGAAAGATTCTCGCCGTTCGCACGGACCGTAATTAGCGCTGCTCAGTTAGCGCCCGGCTATCTCCTGCTTCAGCAACAAAAGGAAGCTTGATTTGATCAAGATGTGAAACACGAGCCTGCTGGCTGTGGCGGATATTAGTCTACGAACCGTGCCGTTCTGGGGATTTATGTGAGAGGGTCATCTAGAGAAGGCGTATTTTTTTCCCTTTCTGTCTAGTTTCGTCCGCTATACCTCCGAGTCTATAGATAAAATAAAAATCTGTGACCTTGTGACTGGAAGGAAAGGAAGCACACGGACGTCTCATAAAGACGGATAGTTGATTAGCAGTTAGGAGACTAAACCTCGGTGGAGTGTTTCCCTCAAAGCCGTACGTTTTTTGATTTTTTTTTCCTCTGAAGTGCTGTATATTTACTGTACCATTATCTCAGAATAAAAGAAGCCGATTCGATAACAGCCGCGTGTCGTGTATTCCTCTGTCTAAAGCTCTATTCACATGGGAATTGAACATCAAATAACTGAAACGAACTCAGAAGAAATCTCCAAGTGGAAAGCATCAAGTGTAAAGAGTAAAGTTAAACAATATCGTGATGCTATTCATTGATATAACTGCAGAATACAGCTTTTACCTGTCGTTTTCTTACTTAGCCCGAACCCCAACGCTCTTATGCACTTATCCTTGCGAAATTGACCGGAACGACTCGGAGTCAACAAAAGCCGTGACTCTTTGAATGTGAGCGTTTTCGATGTCCTTCGGCACGCTTTAAATGTACAAGCACTTTTCTGAGGTCACTATACTACAGATGTCTTTATTCGGTCTTTATCTGTCACTATTAGAGCTCTAAAAAATCCCGAAAATAAAAAAAAAAAAAAAAAGAACTTACAGGAATCTGAATATTGTTCGACTAGAAATAATTTTTTTTTTCCAAGGCCTCGGGTTTTGACATTAAATCAGCACCGGATTGTATTCAGAGAGAAATTTAGTGCATTAGTATACAATACATGTGTGCAAAAAAAAAAAAAAACTTCCTGGCCTTTAAAGCTGCCCTAAATTGCAGAGGATAGGCAGGAGGGGTTTGTAACGTGGAGCTTGTTCGGAGTCGTTAAGCCGAGACGAGTCGAGTCGGTGCGAGTTTGTCACCGCGTGACGACGTGTCTACGTGACGACTAGCTATCGACTTCCTTTATTGATTTTGGCAAAGACGTGTAATATTTAAAAATCACAACAAATTTTGAATACAGTATGTTGATTGCAGAGGCTTAGGAAATACATACAGACCTAAAACTCACACCACCAGTGAAAAGCAACATCCAGTCCAGAAAAAAAAAAGTGGATCACACGTAGGAGTCATTTTCTGGCCCTGGAACGGCAAATAAATCCAATTTATCCCGAGAGATGATTTATGCCAGGCTGCGGCCTCGTTATTCTGCGGCTACGCACCCGCCCTCCCTTCAGCACCCTTTTCTAGAACCTTCCATCGGGGATCTGGAGTTTCACCCTAACTTTGGGAAACACTAGCCATGCTCTCTGAGAGCTTTTATGGGATCCTGATGTGGTGTGATGAAGAATGGAAAAAGTGCTTAACTACATTATTAGTACAGAGGGCGCGATTAAAAGTGTCCTTGGTGATGAGGCTTTAAAGCGACGCGGCTCTCGGCCCGGCCTGATTGATGGCCCGGGATGAGTGATTAGATGTGGGGTGGTGGGGTGGTGGTGGTGGTGGTGGTGGGGGTCTGCAATAATCCGGTCCTCCTTTTTTCCTGCAGGAGCTCAGTGTCTGTTCTCCTTTTTCCTCTCCTTCTGCCTGCTGTAAACTATTTTACTGCAGCATAGCGAGCTTTACAGCCACGGAAGCCAGAGAAGAAAAGAGAGAAAGATGACGCGTGTACATGTCTTTAATTCTGTGGAGCGCCGAATGCAGAGGTTCATTACCGCTGCCTGTCTTTCTCTCTCATGCACAGAAATGCTAGGGAAATGAATTCTGTTGTCACCCGACGTCAAGTCACAAGAGGATTGGTGGAGCGTCTGCTTGCGCGCGACTATCCGTCTCACGCCTTCCTCCGCTGCCACGCCGTCCATTTTGCTGCAGGGAGATACGGCACCGTGTCGAGCTGATGAATAATTAAACAGGACTGGTTTGCTTGGAAGGAAAGAGAAAAAAAAAATGGAGGGAAAGAAAAAAAAACAACATCCCAGCCGACACACACTCCTCAGCACACAGTGCATTACGGAAACAACAGACTACAATAATGCCATAAATAGAAAGACAGATCTGAATCCGGACGGAAGAAAAGACCATTAAAAACAAACACGCACCGAATCGCAGGATGTGATGTATGGATGTGGAGGTGTGTGTATGTGGAACCGTGACAGAACAGAAGGATGTAAAAGGAAGCTGGGTAAAGCTCCAGGGTTTATAGTGTGTTATGTACAGACCAGCGAGTAGGCTTAATGATGATCTGTTCCTCGACTGACTGACGTAAAGCGGCAGAAGGAAAACTAGTTCTCATGCCATCGCAATTGTTCCACGAAGCGAAGGTGCTGAAATTAGAGAAGGTATGGAGCACTCTAGTAATTCATCCACTATCTTAAACCTGCTCATCTGCTCCGTGTCTCATGAAAAGGTCTCCGGAGGTTGTAGGGGGTTGGTGACTTATTCCTCGCGTGAACAACGTACAGATCTCCATGAAGATGTAGTGTGGAGGTGAAGGTTGGACTGGAAGAACTTGCAACAGATGCCCCTTTTCCCCCCGAGGCAGTTTGAGTGCAGGTTCGAAGCCTAATTTAGAACCAGTTCTTTCTTTTTCGACGCCCAAAGCATCGGTTCTGAACCAGGAAAAGTGGTTCTTAAGTAGCACCAAAACGTCGCTGGTCTAGACTTAAGAACCGCTTGCGTTAGGGGCTGTGGGCGGGGCTGTGGGTGGGGCTACTGTTAGATAATGTACCTTAAGTATACTGATGTTTAATACACTTTTACTTTACCGCGATATGATCACTTATCAGCACACATGATAGTAGGTAGCTACATGCTAAGGCTAACTTTTTTCTGTGTTAATGATAAAATAACGTTACGTACTTTCTCCATCACAACCTCCGTTTATACAGATTACACGGAGCCGCACGTAGACGTCGGATTCGCCGCGTTTGGGTGTTAATGTAGGTTCACAAAGCCATGAGCATTAACAGTAAAGTAACATCCGCCATTGTTGTTGTGTTTGTGTTTGTCGCTGCTGCGCTAACGTCGCTGTGTAACGTGACACGTATACAGTGACGTCACACTCGGCTCTGTGACGCTCTCTAATCGACGGAAAGGCAAACCGTTTCCTAGAAGGTTCTCCAGTGGAACCAACTTTGAACCAGCACCAGCACGAGCTCTGAACCAGCACTCGGTTCTTTTTGGTGGAAAAGGGGTAAGAGTGTCCTGCACAGAGCCTTGAATCTGACTCAACCCCACTGAACCCCTCTGTAATGAACTGAAACTGGAGTCCCCTTAACATCCCAACATCAGGGTCTGAACTCACTAATACTGAATTTAGTCTTGGAACAAAATCTGGAATGAGATGTTTGCCAAGAAGAAGAATGAAATTCAGCAGGAGAACTGACTTTGGGATGGAAATTGGAGGTCTTTCGAGATCTTTGATTTGGTCCTTTGACTTTCTGCAGAGCCAGGACACATGAAGCATTAACCTGAACTTGTCTACGATCATTTATTTAGAATCGGTGCCGGAAATGAAGTCTCTGCTACACGCACCATCGAACAGTAGAGCTGCTTTCACGATAGCACTTCTCTCATCCATGAAAGAGTCCCTCTGGTGTGTGGTATTAGGACAGGTCGCATCAGAGTGGCACTTGCTTACGGGCCGATAGAACGGGTTTTAGGGGATGGAAACCAAAGTGGAAGAATCTCACATATTAGCAGAGAGACAGAGATGAAAGTCCTGATCAAAACAAAGGGATAAGAAAAAGAAATGAGGTCATTATGTACATCGCTGACACAAATCTCTTATGTATTCCCTCTCGGATCATGTCGGGTGTCTCGGATCCTGTCGGGTGTCTCGGATCATTTCGGGTGTCTCGGATCCTGTCTGGTGTCTCGGATCATGTCGGGTGTCTCAGATCCTGTCTGGTGTCTCGGATCATTTCGGGTGTCTCGGATCCTGTCTGGTGTCTCGGATCATGTCGGGTGTCTCGGATCCTGTCTGGTGTCTCGGATCATTTCGGGTGTCTCGGATCCTGTCGGGTGTCTCGGATCATTTCGGGTGTCTCGGATCCTGTCGGGTGTCTCGGATCCTGTCAGGTGTCTCGGATCATTTCGGGTGTCTCGGATCCTGTCGGGTGTCTCGGATCATGTCGGGTGTCTCGGATCATGTTGGGTGTCTCGGATCATGTCAGGTGTCTCGGATCCTGTCGGGTGTCCCGGATCATGTCGGGTGTCTCGGATCATGTCAGGTGTCTCGGATCCTGTCGGGTGTCCCGGATCATGTCGGGTGTCTCGGATCATGTCGGGTGTCTCGGATCCTGTCGGGTGTCCCGGATCATGTCGGGTGGAAGACAACTGGAAGTAGAATGAGGTGCAGTAGAGGAGCGAGAGCTGTTGAGCAGAGTTTATTAAAATACAATCCTGCCTTCACCCAGACCGCAAACAAACCACACACTTGTTCACTGCCACCTCAAATCAAAGCCTGGTCTTCTCTAAAGCCTTGATTTCACCAAAACAACAGAAGCTATCAATATGAGGTATATAAGATATTTAAGGAGGAACCAGTGGGGAACCAGAGCCTCAAAGGTCTTCCAGCCGTCGACAGTACGCACAGATTCGTTGACGTTTACGGACAAACAGAGGTTTGACTAGATAGTCAGCAATTCTAGTACTTAACCCCAGTTCATATCGACTCAGTTGACAGGAAGCATGTAATTGGTTCTAGCTCTTTCACTTAAAGCCATTTTAAGACAGGACAGGTACTTATCGTGATCTGGTTCTTTCTGCTTTGCTAGGTGATCACGTCCACTATCTAAAGGTGCCAGAAGATGAGATTAGCGTGAGTTGAAGTGTCTGGATGATAATCTTACTCCTTACTGACTGGCAGGGATGTTAACGTTAATATCGCAGAGGTTTGCTCCTCCCTCCGTCACGTCTAGCCAAGCAAAGCGTCTTTATTTTCTCATTTTCCTTCCTCGGATATGAAATCTACAGCTGGCAGGTTATTTTTAAAAAAGCTTTTGAAGAAGAAAGGAAACGTCTGTCAACGTTCTGACAGAAAGGAGGCAATGCTGAGGAGGTTTCAAACGAACATCTGCCTGATCCATAAATCCTTTTTACTCCGTCGTACACGTGCGATACAAATAAATACACATCTCAAATGGAGGGTAAACAGTGCGCAAGTGAGACCTGTCAGTCTGTGCCATAAAATCATCTGCATTGCTGCGGAACGAAGTGACAGTCCGGGAGAAGCTTTTACGTGTAAGAGAAAAAAAAAGCAACAAAGGAAATATTTTCTGGAAAATAAACTTCACTAGAACACTTCGGGTTCAAAGCGTGATTTTTACGGCTGCTCTCGTCACGGCGTTGCGCTTAGCGAAGCTGCTATTAAGTGCTGTCTGACTCTCAGAAACGGTATTCGTTGATAGAATTGTGTTTTTTTTTTTGTTTCGTTTTGTGCACAACACAAAACATCTCCTTTCCTTCGTTGTCAGATATAACTCCGGACAAGATGGCAGCCCTGGGGTTTAGTCATGCAAGAGAACATCAGAAATTACAGAGCAGGGATGACTTTATACTCTCACGCTCCCGCTCCATTACGGCCGCTCGGATCCGGGCTGCCGCGCGAATATATTGTGTTGGCAAGCCGAGGGATCTGAAGTGTTCACTCTTAGCTAAAATGACACGTGGAGGAGATCCTCACATGGCTATCAGAGTCATAAAAGTGCCTTCGAACTGCCATCAAACTCTAATAGCTCCTGTGGCTTTCTAACTGCAAATCACTGACTGTAGAGACACGAGTACACAAATACACACTCCGCGTTCAATTTGTCGGCGTGTGTGTGTGTGTGGTACATAGTGCTATATACTGTGAAAATGTTCACCCTGCGCGTTATTTATTTATTTATTTATTTATTTATTCGTTTTTACATCGAGAGCTGAGGCGAGCGCTTCTCGACTCAAATACCCACTCTGCAACAAAACGAGCAGACGAAGAGGATAAAAGGGAAGAAATTGCTTCGGTGTGAGGAGGCGTGTTCTTAAACCAAACTAAAACAACAACCGACAAAAAACAAAACAAAACAAAAAAACGTCTTTCTTAAATTTCTGGCCACACAAAACCAAATACGAATGTTGAGGTGATACGATGTCAAACATTACGCCAAACACTCCAAGTGTTAGATGAGTGTGTGTGTTTGTGTGTGTGTGTGTGTGTGTGTGTACTGAATGGTAAAAACACCAAAAGGGTAAAACAGGAGGTTTATCGTGCATCTAGAACAGAACAGAACGAGGCATAGAAGCCTTTATTATCGCCACATGT
>NC_062519.1:42215537-42233037 GCF_022655615.1 Tachysurus fulvidraco | reverse complement strand
GCGATGCTTTTTCCGCCACGGAAACGTACAGGATGTTTTTTTTTTCACACGTTTCTGTCGTGTGTGGAAGATCCCAGGAGATCAGCAGGTTCTGAAATGCTCTAACCGGCCCATCTGAGAGGTTTTCATCATGAAGCTCTTGTCCTGTATCGGGATGATTTTATACACTTTGCTGCAGCCACCTGATTGGCTGTGCGTATGAACGGGTGCACAGGTGTCTATTAAAGCGGACGTTCGGCGTACATCTATATCTATATCCGTCGTATCTTTATCTATAGGCAGACAGAAGGTTCTTAACAAAGTTCCTTCTGAAGTATCTTCTTCCTTTGTAAAAGGATTACGACAGAAATTCTAATCAAATCTTAAGCATGTTACTTTAAGTGAGCTGCCACAGGAAACGATCGGATGTCTTCCTTTACTTTAGCACTCAACCGTACTTAGTGTAGAACAGGAATTCTCTACCTGCGTCTCCATAACATTACAGCCGGCTAATTACGTTTGCTTAGAACATTTACGAGCAAATTCGCTGTGGTACATGTAACGCAAAAAAGTAAGTACATTATGTCTTTAAAAAAGAGAAACGCTTTGGGACTCCCTTACTGAAACCTTAGAACATGTAATGTTTCAAACACACACACACACACACACACACACACACACACACACACACACACACACACACACACACACCTAAATGATATGATGCGGCTGCTACTCACATCTCTGTGTAACACACCGGTGCTCGCAGCTCTGTCTCTGGCCTCGTGTCTGAGCTGAGTGATGGTCTGTGTTGAGCTCTGTAACTGAACACACAACCATTCTGCACTTCATTTAAAATACTGAAATGGTATTAAATTTGTGGCAAAAGTATTGAGATGAAATAAAAAAACAGCTCAAATATTAAACAGCTATACATCCAGATTTGCTGTTCATTCATTCATCATTCATTCATCTTCTACCGCTTATCCGAACTTCTCGGGTCACGGGAAGCCTGTGCCTATCTCAGGTGTCATCGGGCATCGAGGCAGGATACACCCTGGACGGAGTGCCAACCCATCACAGGGCACACACACACTCTCATTCACTCACACACACACACACTACGGACAATTTCCCAGAGATGCCAATCAACCTACCATGCATGTCTTTGGACCGGGGGAGGAAACCGGAGTACCCGGAGGAAACCCCCGAGGCACGGGGAGAACATCCAAACTCCACACACACAAGGTGGAGGCGGGAATCGAATCCCCGACCCTGGAGGTGTGAGGCGAACGTGCTAAGCTCTAAGCCACCGTGCCCCCACCCCCTTTTGATGTTTAAATATGTGTAAATAATCGCTCTTCTTGTGCACAAGCTGAACCGAGAAATACTTTTTAATAGATCATAAACACCTCCTGCGTGAGCTCCTTGACCCTGGTTTCAAGATGGACGAGCTGCTGAAGCTGCCTGAGTTTGTCCTGGTCCTTCAGGGATATCTCCTTATGGAGCTCTGTGATCGTGTCCTGGAGATCCTGTATCTGAGCTTCACGTTCCTCCACCTGCCAAGGAGTGGAGATCATCATCATCATCATCATCATCATCATCATCATCATCATCTTCATGAGTGCTGTATGCAGCGTATGGAAATTTAAGACCACAAAATGTGATATTTGACCCCCACAATGTGTTGAAGTCTGCGTTCTGATTGGTGAAGAGATCCTTCATATTCTATAAAGTCACTGGATTATACAGTAATAATGCGCTGATTTCTTGAGGAGACTCCAGCGTCAGCATCATGAGAACGTCTACGCTGGAACGAAAGGGACATTGAGGGAACGACAGTGGGTGGGTGGGTGGTCCTGCGGGCGAGCGGGCAGGCGAGCGAGCGAGCGAGTGTTTCTGTAAACGTAAGCTGTGACCCAACAGTTAAGGTTTAGATTACAGATATGAAGGTCAGCGGTTCAAGTCCCTTCTTAAGCTGTGATATGTAAAGAAAAATGAATGAATGCATACGGTATCTAACGAATAAAGGCTTCTTCGTCTTTATCCAAATTTTTTGTCCCTTAGAACCTTAGAACATGTAATGTTTCAAACACACACACACACACACACACACACACTAGCACTTAGCAGGTAATAATAATATGGCGATACACCCGAGACCGAGATGACACACTTGCGGTAGACGTTACATACGTGTGGACATGCTGAGAAACGGACAAATCGGGTCAATCCATCCTCTATAGCAAATCTGGCCTCTGTGACCAATTAGAGTCAACTGGTCACGGTGGAAAAGTGAGCGAAGTCAATCTCACAGCACACCTCTCTTAAAGCTACACGGAAAAAATCGTTAGGTTGTCAAACCGAACCGAACAAACCAGCATTTTCTAAACGAAGCTGCTACTTCAAATAATTCAAAACCTCGTGCTCACTGACGATAACGTGACAGATAAAAACAACGGTAAAGATCTCATGGCATCTTCCATATAAACAATTATTGTTTTTTTAAGCAATGATGCTTGCGTGATGACATCGATACGACATGATCTCTGTTCAGAATCAGGTATGGTGTAGAAAAGGATTATTTTTTACTAGTGGAGCATCTTCGCTGGCAAACCTTTTAAAGGCGAGTCAACAGATAGGGTGCCAATACTTTTAAAGGCGAGTGGATACGAGCGTGTGATGTTGTCAGAATATACATACTGTACATACATACAGTTGTCCTCGGTGTGTCGAGCATTTTGATACGTCACACGTGTACGTTGCGAAAACTTTGCAATTCTGTTCATATCGGGGGTCGACGTGCACGTGACGTCACGTGACCTCGCCAGGACACCCGTGACAAAGTCGTCCTCGTTGTGGTGAGCATTTTAAAATGTCACGTCACATGATTTTACACGGACTTCTACGACTGTTATCTCAGACTCTAGGACCGTTCCTTCCGTACGGATCCTCAGTTTAACACACGCACGTAACCTCAGATAGAAAACAATCGAAACCCTTTAAAGCTCATAGAAGAGTTCATTATTTATATATATATTTATATATGTATATAAAATTGGTAGTGGAACGCACGTGATTTACATTTTAATTAAGACGTATTATCTGCCCTTTTAGAGTCACGTCATGTGCTTACAAAATCAATTCCCTCTAAAAGCTTAATTGAACTTCCATTTTAATGAAAGTTCTGGTGCCGATAACAGAACCCTGTACATTACAGCATAATGAACCGAGCTGCAAATGTCAGTCATTTTCTAATCATATTTTAATGTCAAGATCTAATCATCTTTGGATTAACTTTATCATACCTGCAACAGATGCTTAGCTGTTGGGTTTGTAGCTTAATAATCTAATAATAATAATAATAATAATAATAATAATAATAATAATAATAATAATAATAATAATAATAAAACAAATAATATAAATACATAATAATAATAATAATAATAATAATAATAATAATAATAATAACAACAATAATAATAATTACAAAAAATAATAAAACAACACTAGCAATAATAATAATAATAATAATAATCAAATAAAACAAATAATATAAATAATAATAATAATAATAATAATAATAATAATAACAACAACAATAATAATTACAAAAAAATAATAAAACAATACTAGCAATAATAATAATAATAATAATAATAATAATCTAAAAATAATAAAAATAAATAATAAAAAAATAATAATAATCAAATAAAACAAAAAGTGAAAATATTGATAATAATAATATTAATAATAATAATAATAATAATAATAATAATAATAATAATAATAATAATAATAATAATAATAATAGAAATAATCAAACAATACTAGCAATAATAATAATAATAATAATAATAATAATAATCAAATAAAACAAATAATAAAAATAAATAATAATAATAATAATGATGATAATAATAATAATAATAATAATAATAATAATAAAATAATAATCGCAACAACAATAAAAAAATAATAATCAAACAATACTAGCAATAATAGTAATAATAGTAATAATAGTAATAATAATAATAATAATAATTCAATACTAATACTAATACTAATACTAATAATAAAAGGTTTGATTAGACACTCAAACAAACAGAAATAAATATGTCTAATGGTGCTGCTTTATTTCTTCATGTGCTTTAAAATATTTGTGTTCAGTCAAATATAAGACAGAAAAAAGACCTCAGTGTCCCAACAAACTGTTGATTTCTCCATCAGTGTCTCCGTTTCCCCATTTTTCTAGCCCAGTTTGGTTGCCTGGTGGAGACCATTGTGGAATTGCTGGAGTCTATTTTGATCTATACACACAGTTTCAGTCTCTCAGATTCACCCAACTCAGTAAAATACTTAGCTTAAAATACAATGATGCAACAAACGCCATGAAAGGAGGAAAGAAGGAGGGAAAAAAACACGGATCTACAGCCACGAGAGTGTGACGAGAGTCTGAGGTATTTTGGACTGGAGCTCAATTTCAGCATCATGCAACAATCAGGGTTCAAATCCACAGCCTACAGCGGACAATGTGTGTGTGTGTGTGTGTGTGTGTGTGTGTGTGTGTGTGTGTGTGTGTGTGTGTGTGTGTGTGTGTGTGTGTGTGTATGCTGCTGGGAGAACAAAGAGAACAGAGGGGCTGAGTAAAGGCCAGGCCTTGGAGCATCCTCTCCCAGGTGCTTTCAACACACACACAACCAGTGCGAAGCTTTAAACCGCCGCCACCCCGCCCTCGGTCAGGGGCCGGCTTTCAACCCCTCTGTTTGTTCACTTTGACTGCAGGATGAAGGTAAGTCTGCACTCCCACTCTAGCACTGCAACACCTTTATATCATCACTTATCAAATACGAATACAGAATTTCACACCAAAGAGAGAATTTTTAATGAAAAAAAAAAAAAGCAAACTTTAAACTGATTCTTCTTTATCTATGATGATGTAATATATCCCTGAGATGTAGGTGAATGTTTGGTATCCATAGTAATGGTGGGTAAAGATGGTGGGTTGGAGTTTAATCCAACACTGAAAATAAGATGGAAATGTAACGGAAAATGTAATGATACCGATCAAGTTTACAGCGCGTGACAATTATCAGCACATTCTTCCCATTTCTGACATAACTCATGGTGTGGAATCGTTTTTAATCCTATAAAGTTTTATAAGACGATCTGAGAACAGAGAGTGAAGAATCTGAGACCAGTCCTCAGGGTTTGCTTTGTGGTTCATGCTGCTATCAGCGAGGGGTTGAAACTCATAATTCCTGACCTCCGACCTGGTAAAAAATTCCTAAGGAGAAATCGTACTCCAACGTCCTCAAGAAACGTGAAATGAAAATCACTGCTTACGGCACTAGCGGTAGTTAAAGGTGGGGTCTCCGATTTTTGAGACAAACAATATAAAAACAAAACAAACGTGTAGCCAATGAGCAGAAAGGGGCGGGGCTTGTCGATATGGGCGGAGAGAGTGTTCGGTGCGCATGTGTGTCATTAGCAGAAAGCGGTTTTAACGTCGACATGGAGGATAAAAACAAAGAAAGAAAGAGAAGAAAGACTTACGATAAGGACAAGAAGTAGGACGTGTTAATATAGGATCAGCTTTCCAGCGCTGGAGAGAACTGAAGGAGCAGGAAGTTGGCCACATATTCACAGGTTGGAGTTTCCCGAGTCAATAACTCCTGAGCTAAACGCTGTTACTACACAAATAACACCTCTTTTCTATCGTAGTAATGTAGAGAGGCAGCTACAACCGCGTTTTGTGTAGTAACAGCGTTTAGCTCAGGAGTTATCGACTCGGGAAACTCCCACCTGTGAACATGTGGCCGACTTTACTTAAGACGCCGAGGCTCTTTTTTCCTTCTCGATAGGTGAGTAACGTTGGTTTTGCTTTGTTACACAGAACTAATATATGCCTTTGTCCTTTACATCATTATGCTTGTGTGGCATTTTTGCTTGTTTGTTTATCTACAATCGTATTGTTCTTCCCTTCAGCTATGATAAAGACACGTTTCTTTCTGTTAGTCACCCGGGTTACGTATGTATGTGTGGGCGGAGCTATCGATACAGGGGTGGGACCCGTTTGGGTTAGGGGTGTGTTTGTTTTGGTGATTTCAAATGTCAACAATGGCTTTCAAACATCGGAGACTGCACCTTTAAAGTAAATCCTCTTCCAGAGCCTGATTTAGTGTTTAGTAGCAGATTTCCTGGAACGTTAAGGAGTCTGTGGAACCGTGTGGATTAACATGACAGAAGTGTTGACGAGACGAGAGGGAAAGCGTCCACGCTCTCTGGGTGGGAGAGACGGAATTCCTCTGTCGCTCGTGTATATAATAGAGGGCAGATAACGCTGTCAGGTGACCAAATTAAAACAATAATGTGAACGTCTAGTGAACGTAACGATTAATAAAATATTACATTACATTGTTAATAATAATGACTACCAATTTATCAATACGTGTTTATCGATTCTTGTCAACTGCATGCTAGAAAACATTTTTTTTACCCTACAGCAAAAACAAATAGTGCTGAATGTGCAGTCCATCAGCAGAACCCGGTCGCTCACGCCAACGCGCCAAGCTATTAGCCACTCGTCATTAGACCCGAGCCGACGCTACAGTACGTCCTCAGCTGGCTAGCAAACACTTGTCCACCTTCTCATTGGGAGCCTCTTTCATCTCTAACCTTTCTGGCCAAACAAACTCTCTTAAATTAACCGCTTCCTAAACGAGAGCCACATCGAGTAGGTCTGGGAACGTATGCAAATTCAACATGCCGTGCACTTTAAAGGAGAATAATAAAAACCCCTCGATGTACAGTACTTAACCAGAACGAGCCACAGACCGACAGGCCCTCGATGGCATATTGAGAAAAAGAGGCAAAAAAAAAAGAAAGAAAGAAAATAAGAAAGGAACACAATTGTGTGTATCTGAAAAAAATCAGGACACGTGGAATAAATGCAGCACATTTTCATCGGGTGATTTGGGTAAAAGGCTCTTTGTTATCTCCAGACGCAGAGAAAGGCCTCCTACTGACTTGATCTTTAGAGGCTTAGATCATGTCATTAGCATGCTAATTGCAACCTCATCCAAAGAGCTGAAAAGAAACGGGGGAAAAAAAGGAGAAAGAAACAGAAGACGGGTGGGGGTGGGGGGGGGGGGCTGCACACACGCCATAGACAACACGTGCAGAGATGTGCTTTGTTCTGCCCAGGCTATGGCACTTTTCCTAAACACCCCCCCCCACACACACACACACAAATAGGCTCGCGGATAAACAAAAGGCATTTACATTAAGGTTTACAGAATCTCGTCGTCCTCACACACACTCTAAAGTCAGCAGTGTGTGTGAAGCTGAATCGGAGGAAGTGTTCGGCACGAGAGCAGCTGCTCCGATTGTGTAGAGTCAAGGCCGGTTCCTCAGTTTCCCCTAAATGCTATTAGACATTACAGGTGAGCTTCCTAATGAACAAAACAGTAACCCAGCTGCTCTACAAGACCCGGCTCACAAAAAAAATCCAGTGCCATGCGACTCTTCATCGTGTTCATTAGCAATATGGCACACTTAAAGCACATCAAACAAATCCACTCAGCACAAACACACACACACACACACACACACACACACACACACACACACACACACACACACACACACACACACACACACACACACTCCGCACTAATGCAGCACCGATTCTATAACAGAATTAAAAACGGAACCGATCGGATTTAAAGGTACGAGACGATTGATTGAAGGTTAAATTGATGTAATTAAAATGAACATTATATATTCCAGTGTGACCCAACACTATAACACGTGGTACTGAGAGACAGGATGCAGTGCTTCAACTCAGCTGCTTTGGTTATTAACGGTAATCCGATAATCAGACTTTTATTTTGAAGGCATTCGGTTAAAGCGCAGAAAGCAGCAACGGATAAGATTTATCCGTCAAGACGTGGAGAAAATCCTGCAGAAAGTAAATTATCGGTTCACAATCTAGCCATTTTAAATGTCTACCAAAACTCTAAAGGTTACTCTGTTCCCAAAGCTAAACCCTTTATACCGGTACACCGGCCGAGACGGACGTACGGGACGTTTTCTCTCAGTATAAACAGTCGTCCCACGTCGTGTCTGTGAGTCTGATCTAAAATAAATCGTTCTTTCAGTGTGTTTTAGACGTGTGTTTTTCCCTCTGTTGATGATCTTACACTGAATTTTAGTGATGAAGAGAAACCTGAGCTGCTTTTTAGACGAACAAACACTCGGAGCTTCTCAGAGAGCAGAAATGGGTTTGATACCAACATTTACTCTGAACATACAAACATCTGTGTGGAAGAAAAAGAAGCGTTTTTGTTTTTCTGGATCTTCTCTATAAAAATATCACCTCTAGTGTTGTAGAGAAAAAACAGAAATAGTGATGAAACTCTACAAAGTCTTAAAGTCCTGAGTGTCTACTTTTATATGAACGTCACATTAACACCACTGTGGAGCGAGACGCGAGGAAGACGTTCGGTCATCGACATGGATGGACACGAGACAAACAGGAAGAAACTCTATTTTTGGCTTCTGGGTAAAAGAGATCAAACCGAATGTTAAATGAACAAGACTCTATAAACACACAGAACGACTTAACCAAAGGCTAATCTGAAGAGATGAACAAATGACGATCCAGAAGCAGTGTCAGAACCAGGAAGTAAAAAAAAAAAAAAAATACAATACGAGTGCACGTGGAGCCGGAAAATGGCGTTCTCCGGGAGGATGCGTGACGACGCTGACAATAAATACTGCTCCTCACCGCAGCACAACTCGATGGGCTTCAGTTCAAGGTCAATATAGTGAGACAAACCTGCTCTTTCTTTTCTTTTCCTTTTTTTTTTCAAGCTCTGCAGCACAGTATTGCTCAAGTTTGAATAATGATTTGTTCAGGAAAGACCAGCATGCTCAATGAAATTCTGAAACAAAAAACGACAAGTAAATACAACATTCTCTCCAGCGTACGGACGAAATTCAGCCGTGCTGTGAGACGCGTGATGTTCCACTGCTTCTGAAGCAGCTACGCGGTCAGACATCGGCATGTGCGAGACCGTTATCTACAAACGTGTCATCTCTCATTCACAGCGGTGCTCTTTAGGACGTGGCACAGGCTCCGGACTGCCTGCCGTGCTGCGAGAACCGGCCACACACAAATGCCAGAGGTCGTCCTTTTCCTTGGGTGAGAAATCAAAATGATAATGACTCACTATTAAAAATTCTATCTGAGACCTACACAGAGGCTATGTCAAAAGACTGCGACCTGGCGGGGGCTCTGGCATGAGGTTGTGGGGCTCCCTGATGCGCATAAAAGATGCAGGGGGGGGGGGGGGGTTGACGTTCGGGGGTCAGGGGTAGTTTGGAACATCAAAATGAAAATACACCCACCACCACACCATATCTGTTAATGCCTTGACATTGAGACGTAGGTTATTTGCTGCAAAAAGGCACTCTGCTTCTATGAGGTCATTCCGAATCAAGCCAACGGCCGCCGTTTTGGGAATTACCGATTACCCGCGTGTGTGTGTGTGTGTGTGTGTGTGTGGGAGGGTTGTTGAAAATAAAGGAAATAATCAAATAAATCCTCTAGTGGACTGTTAATGAATGTATGTGGCATGGGGACACTTCAAGAGACAATCAGGTGGTGGAGATTAGCTAAAATTGGGACAGCCGCACAGCCGACCTTTTAACAGCGCCGCGTTATCCGATAGCCGACGGCCGTTACCACTTTAGCGCTTCTCCCTGTTTAAATCCATTCCCAGCAAAGCTTTTTACACAGGCTTATTACGGCTCCTCTCCAGCCCGATTCACCCCGGCATTATTCAGAGGCGAGCTTATTCAGGAGGATAACCGACGCTCAGATGCTGGCCACTCAAAGCCAAAGCCGAATAATAAATTTTGGAAGCGTTTTAGCCGAGCCTCGATGGTCACGCTTTAGCTAAAGAGGCTTGGCGTTTCCAAGTTCCACGATAAGAGAGCTTTAAAGATCAGCAGGGGGTTCCTGATTTCCTTGGTTTATTAGGTGCGCGTAGTCAGAAAGGAAAACGACAACACGCTTCTTGACTTACTGTATAAAATCGTCACAATCTTGCTTTTTAGATCCTTTCATGCATTACTATCTGACAAAAGAATGTTTTATGAAGAAAGCCATAGAGGGAAAAAACAACACAACGCTGCTGACCATTCATTCATATGACCCAATGTGCTGCCTATCTACTTCCTCTCTCTCTCTCTCTCTCACACACACACACACACACACACACTTATTATGTATTTTCCAATTACACTGCTCTATAATCGTATTACACTTTTATATTAGGGATCTGATCCACTTAAGCATCAGAAACTCAGCACAGGTCTATCATGCCATGTGCTGACGTGTAATACAAAAAAACCTGCGTACATCATCCCAAGTTTCATTTCATTAGCTATTCTATGAATTTCCAATTAGGCCGAGGACAAAGAGGAGCTGAGCACTGGGGTCTTTTATCATCAGAGATGAGTAGCTGCTAGCTCAGGTATTCTAGACCTCTGGTCCAGAGTGATGGAGTGGGGTTGGTGGTAAAGAGGGAGGGGGGGGGGGGGGGTTAGGGGTTGATGAAGCAAAACCAGAGATTCAGTTTTACTGTTAGAGCTCCATTTGTTAACAAGGCTAAAGAAGCAGGAGATAATGAGGATAAACAGGATCCAAGCACTCATCTGTCTCCCAAAGCTCGACAGTCCCGACTAACCAGCTTCTGATTATTTATACCTTTCGGTCGAGGTGTAATTTTTTAAGCTGTTTTATGATTTTTTTTTTAAAGAAGCATACAGAATAAAAGCCTTTTATGCTCGTTCCCAGGGGTCCAGCACTCGTCTTCCCTTCTGAACTTATTAGCATCCTATCTCCTGCTGCCTTCTGGCCAGACTGCATTGCTGGCAACAATATCTCCTCTGGGCAGATATTTTTTATTGAAGCTGCCCACATGTGGGAAGAACTTTGCCAAATATTACAAAATGTGCTTGGGGGGAAACAAAACAAAAAAAAAAACAAAAAACGCTGACCTCACCTTTAACTTAGCACTGTTCATGAGCCACAGCATTAACGCAAACCAACAAACCGTAAGAATAAAAATGTATTTCACGCTAGGAGTCAAACTGAGCATGACTTCGATGACGTCCAATCACGTGGGTCCTGCTGAAAAGACAGATAAGCTGTGAAAAAAGCGAGCAAGGGATAGAGCTGGACAGAGAGAGAAAGGCAGAGAGAGAGAGAGAGAGAGAGAGAGAGAGAGAGAGAGAGATGCTCATCTGGAAGGAGACTGCAGTCCGGTTGGATGATATACAGCGATGGCCACGTGCGAGAGCTGTCCATTAGTTATGGGGTCCCAGTAATGCTCGGGCTCGAGTACATTATTTTCGAATGCATCAGTCAGCTTGGTGCAGCTCAGATAAATTCTAATGCCCCCGATCTGTAATGCATACTCTCTCACCGCTGCCATAATACGCTCTGGGTTAGGAGGGCAGGCCGAGGGGGGTGGGCGGGGGGCATAATTTATTTTTCACTGCGGCCAGTGTTCCTCCCATTAGCTTCAAACGCGAGATAAGTTATAGCTTTTAACGAGCACCTTTAGCTGCCCGAGCACGCCGTGCACAACGTGCCAAGTCCCGAGCGAGGAAACGGGGAGGGAGGGAAGAAAAAGAGAGAGAGAGAGAGAGAGAGATAGAGAGATGGAAAGCACAAATGATCCCAAAGAGTGCCTCCTGTGTGAAGCCTGGTATGAGAACAAATCGTGGACTACACTGGAGTCAGTGGACACTATTACACACCGACACTCGGCTACATAACGAGCTCCTCTTCAGCCTGCACGCTGAAACACGGTGCTGGTACATTGTAAGGAAAACCAGACCAGAAAAGCCCAGATGGTTCTGAAGAGCATGCACGAGATGTCATCTGAGGCCATGAGCAGTAACTCGCTCCTTGTACGAGATATAACCCAAGAGCTCCACCTTGACCAATCAGATGTTAGGAAGAACTTCCTGTCCTGATTCATCAATCTGCAACCATTACTTTTTTTGACAGTCTATAACAGAATTGTTATGATTGATGTCTATCCTGCAGCGCTTCAAGCTAACAATCGACAAAATCCCTTCGCTCCGATTCGCCCGGCTCTCCTCTGAGAGCCATAAAGGATTTTTGTCAGTGAGAAGTGTTGCTTTTGATCAAACCCCATTTTATTGATAAGTGACTAATTAGCTGTGCGCTTTTTACGAGCCGTTCGTTTTACCAGTCGCGGCTTTAAATCAGCGCAATCGATAGCCTCTTTAGCCGCCTACCGTCGTGTAGGACGATAGAGTCCAGACTCATAGCTGAGGGCATCTATCACACACTAATTAAGCCTTTCAGTTAAAAATACCATCGGCCTTAGCGCATTTTTTCCATTTCACATCAAGCTCCTCGTCTATTCTAAAGACATAAATCGAAAATTCGTTTTTTTTTATGTGTGTGAAAAACGCTCCTCGCCTTTAGCGGCTAACCGTACTAAATAGGATGAATTCTTGCGTGCTCGAGTTAGAGATTTATCCCTGGTGCATTGCATGTGTGCTCTGTGTTTTGTTTTTTTCCCTCGAAACTGCATGTAGAGGTTCAAGATAGCCTTGGGGCTAAATGCAGGATCATGAGTGAGCTGGGATTGAAAGTGATATAGTCTAATCCAGATAAATCATAAGAATGCCACTCTATAACCTCGACACTCCTGATTGCATAGCTGCTAGCTGGTGTGAGCTACTACACCTAAAGGCGTGACTGGTGCATGTCTAACTCATTCATTCATCTATTCATCTCCTACCGCTTATCCGAACTTCTCGGGTCACGGGGAGCCTGTGCCTATCTCAGGTGTCATCGGGCATCGAGGCAGGATACACCCTGGACGGAGTGCCAACCCATCACAGGGCACACACACACACACTCTGATTCACTCACACACTCACACACTACGGACAATTTTCCAGAGATGCCGATCAACCTACCATGCATGTCTTTGGACCGGGGGAGGAAACCGGAGTACCCGGAGGAAACCCCCGAGGCACGGGGAGAACATGCAAACTCCACACACACAAGGCGGAGGCCGGACTCGAACCCCCAACCCTGGAGGTGTGAGGCAGACATGCTAACCACTAGAGACTAGAGGGTTTAGAGACTGTGGAACTGTTGGCACTACATGCTGGAGTGTTTGTTGATTTAGTTTGTTAGTCTGGTTTCAGCAACCAAAAGGAACCAAATGAAACCTCGTCCCTGACTCTTTTGACGTCTACTCTGAATTCTAGTCTTTGCATCTAAACTATGTCTGAAATACGCTTTAAAATATATCACTATAAGACTATCTTAGACATCTGACCTTGCTGTGACCTTGGACCAGTTTGAAGCTAATCCAAAACTAAAGCAGTTCATTTTGTGGTTAATGACAATTCCATATAAATCCCCAAACATTCAACCATTCGATCTCGATGTATCGATCTGATAAGATGGACAGATCTTGTGGAACTATTACAGGAGGCACAAAAAAACATGCCATAAACCATAAACATGCGACATTTCGATTCACTTTCTGAGTCGAATCACTTGCTATGTTTGATTCGATTCCTGCAGTGAGTTGATTCAGGTTCCTTTCTCAGGCTCTTTGAAGTGAGCTTGATGTAGAATAATCACTGAGTTGGAGAACACAGCTTACAGGCTTCTACAAGCCAAATGCTTTCTCAGTGTCACTGATGAAACTTCAGGAATTCTCAGGATGTTGTTTGTCTACCTTACTGTAGTTCTCAGGGTTACTCTTCCTGTTGGGTGAATCAAGGAAGTTTCCTCAAACCGTGGGTTGTACTGAAGATCCGTGTATTTACAGACATACTTGTTTGTTAAATCTAAACACTGTCTATAATCATTTATAATCCCACTCTGTGTTTATAATCGTTTATAATCCCACTCTCAGTGTTTATAATCATTTATAATCCCACTCTCAGTGTTTATAATCATTTATAATCCCACTCTCAGTGTTTATAATCATTTATAATCCCACTCTCAGTGTTTATAATCATTTATAATCCCACTCTCTGGTGTTTATAATCATTTATAATCCCACTCTCTGTGTTTATAATCATTTATAATCTCACTCTATGGTGTTTATAATCATTTATAATCCCACGCTCTGGTGTTTATAATCATTTATAATCCCACTCTCTGGTGTTTATAATCATTTATAATCTCACTCTATGGTGTTTATAATCATTTATAATCCCACTCTCTGGTGTTTATAATCATTTATAATCCCACTCTCTGGTGTTTATAATCATTTATAATCCCACTCTCTGGTGTTTATAATCATTTATAATCCCACTCTCTGGTGTTTATAATCATTTATAATCCCACTCTCTGTGTTTATAATCATTTATAATCTCACTCTCTGGTGTTTATAATCATTTATAATCCCACTCTCTGATGTCACCAAGATGAGGATGAGGTTCCCTTCTGAGTCTAGTTCCTCTTAAGGTTTCTTCCTCATAACATCTGAAGGACTTTTTCCTTGCCACAGTCACCTCAGACAACAATAAGATGATGTTGTGTAGAGAACGGTAAAACCTCCATTGTTAAAAGTGCTATACGAATACATTTGTCTTTAAGCAGTACTGATTTACTCAATCTCTTCTTTTTAACTGCTTTGTCTAGTGTTCGTGACCTTCTTTTGTTTTTTTGATGCTTCCCTGCTTATAAAATGCAGCTTTCTAAAAGAGTCACTATTTATAACAGAGTATTTTACTTGTTTAATATTAAACAGACTTCAGTTCTGTATGCTGATGAATAATAAACTCAGTAGAATTTATTGAATTCTGTGTAAATTTCGTTTCTTTTGCAAACTAGTAAAAAAATAAATAAATAAAAAAAAGGTTCCACTGGTTTCAGATAAATAGAAAACTTACCTTAGATTTGTTGGCAGAAAAACTGCAAACAAACAAACAAACAAACAAATAAATAAATAAAAAACAAATAATAATAATAATAATAAAAAACAATTTTGAATAATAATAATAATAATAAAATAATAAATAAATAAATAAATAAATAATAAAAAAATATTTCGAATAAAATAAATAAATAAAATAAATAAATAAATAAATAATAAACAAATTATTTCGAATAAAATAAATAAAATAATAAAATAATAAATAAATAAATAATAAACAAATTATTTCGAATAAAATAAATAAATAAAATAATAAAATAATAAATAAATAAATAATAAACAAATTATTTCGAATAAAATAATAAATAAATAGAAAAAAAAATAAAGTTTCTGATTTATCTGTAATTCTGAGTCATTTGCTGTCTCTCAGTCGTCAGTGTCTATATTGAGATCTCAAATCTTCTCTTCTTCTTCATTCCTTTATATAAATCGTACTTATTTTCTTCTTCAGCTATTTGCTTTAGTGGTGAAAAGAGTTACAGAAAATTAGACACAATTTATTAAATTGAGCCCAATTTTTGTAAATGACACTGATTCTTGTCCTCCGTCGTTCTTTCTTCCGGAGCTGTTCCCGTGTTCATCTGTAGCGATGTCATGTGGTAATTACCTTCATTTTTGCTTCTTGCTCTGACAGGGAAAGTTTTCTGAGCTGCTGCAGCAAGTCGTCTTGACACGTCTCCATCTTCTGAGTGTGCTGCAAAGACAAAATAAGAAAAACAGATAGAGAGACAAGAGATTGGTAGGTAGAAGAGGAAAAAAGTCAAATATATTGGAGTAAAGTAAAGTATAGGAAAGTAATCATGTGGTGAGATGAAACCTGATCAGGAAGTTTGATTATATTCCTATAAAAGCATGTTTTAAAACTCATTGTGATTTTTTGCTGTAGTTTTTATCCCTTTACAGTTGCCCTGCTTACATCAGATACTTTCACCTTGTCATGATACACGTGCGTCGTACCGTAAGAAATTCCGAAGCAAAACGCCACCAAAAGTCCCTGTTTATGAGCTGTTACTATAGAAACGATAACGTATAAATACAAACCTATGAGCTACTGCTGAAATTATTCCACGCCTTTGCGACCGATCAGATTTAAGACCTGGACATCGCTGCGGTATAAACAGGATTTATCAGATGAATTTAATTAACACCTTGTAAAGACTTTGTGTATAAAATGAGCTCTCAGCATGTGTCCTCAGCATCTTTTTTTTCTAACCCTGCCTATAATATTTGTATAGTCTTTAAAGTCCAACAACATGCTGAATGAGCTTTCAGACTGAGAAAGAGAAAGTGAGTGAACGAGAGAGAGAGAGAGAGAGAGAGAGAGAGAGAGAGAGAGAGAGAGAGAGAGAGAGAAAGAGGCAGTAGCCCATCACTGTTCAGGCTTCAGGGATAAAGCACATGATAAGTGGACCAGCCCGGGACGAGTAAACAAATCAATCATGTGTGATAAGTGCTCGAGCTTTATCAGGGCTGGCCAAAGCGTTCCACGATGCCTCTCCGAGCCGAGCATGGAATACTAACTGACCGGCAATGCAGTGCAGCTCTCGTGGTGAGGCCAAAAAAAGAGAAGGAGCTTTAACTCGTCTTTCGCATGGCTGAGGTGAAGTTACACTGATGAAGTCTGGTGTATATATATATATATATATATATATATATATATATATATATATATATATATATATATATATATACGATTTAAATCGTAATTTTTCCTGTATATTTGTTTATATACACCTGAGAGATTCCAAGGGACCGTCTGCAAAGTGCAAAACCCGAAAAGCGGTCTGTAACTTCACTGTCATTCAATTCAAGTTTATTTGTATAGCGCTTTTTACAATAGACATCGTCTCAAAGCAGCTTTACAGAACATAAACACAGAGCAGAAGGTAAACATAAGGAATAATAAAAGAAATAACGAATAATAAAAGAAATAAGAATTAACAGAATAAAAATTCTAGATTATTATTAGTTGTATATAGTTCACAATGTGTATGTATTTATTGCCCTATGAGCAAGTCTGAGGTGACTCAGGCAGCAGTGGCAAGGAAAAACTGCCTTAAATTGGTAAAGGAAGAAACCTTGAGAGGAACCGGACTCGAGGGGGAACCCATCCTCATATGGGTGACACTGGGGGTGTGATTGTAATATACAGTCAGTTAAATGTTGTATTGGTGTGAGGTTCAAGGACTTCTGATCTCCTGAGTACCACAGAGTCTAACTGGAGATGTCTCAGGATTCTTAGAGTCGGCCTCGGCTCGGTGGACGTCCAAAGGCTTCGTCCCACAGAGGACATCCCACAATACCCTGTACTGTCACCAGCTCACACACCACTGATGTCCTGATAGTTATACTACAACACTTATTTGGGGGAAATTTTAAGTATTTTTGTATATTTTTTATGATTTTTCATATAAAACAGTATTACAGTAAAGTTATTGACTGTTTTTAAAGTATTCACTTTTCGGGTTTTGCACTTTGCAGACGGTCCCTTGGACCTC
>NC_062519.1:42175537-42210537 GCF_022655615.1 Tachysurus fulvidraco | reverse complement strand
CAAAAAAAAAAACCTGGAACACTGTGGGCTCTCCGATAAAAGATCCTAACGGGATTCTCCCTCTTTTTTTCCTCCAATCACAGCGGACGACGTTCGAACAGTGAACTACTTATTTCCTGACCAATCAGGATGCAGCTTTAAGCATAGGGGCATGTGGTAGCCTAGTGGTTAAGGGGTTCGTCTACCAATCGGAAGGTTGTGAATTTGATGCTGCCACTGTTGGGCCCCTGAGCAAGGCCCTTAACCCTCAATTGCTGAGTTGTATAAATGGATAAGGGCGTCCGCTAAATGCAGGTAATTTTTGGTGATTTCACTGACATTCACTCGAAACATGATCTTTAGAAGTGTTTAACTGGTTAATATTGTTATTTCTCCACATTCCAGTCTAAATCCTAACATTTTCAAGAATAACTGTCAAGTATCTGTCACGTCCTGCCTATCTCCGGGGAGATCTTCAGTAGATGGGCTTTCAGGAGGCTTTCAGAAGAAATTGTGTGGAAAATATTTTATGCAATTTTGTTTAGAACTAAAGAGAAGGAATAAATTCCTCGGAGCAGGAATGAGAACGTGGTGAAGATGAAACGAGTTCTAATGAACCGATTCACTGTCATTATGTCGAGATCCATCTCACTTCGGCTCCACTGTATGTGATTTAACACTTAAACGGTTTTCACCGTGTACATTTACATGTTTCTTTTTTTTCATCTTCAGTGGATGTCTGAACTTCAGTGCAGCAGCCTGATGCTGAATCTTCATTACTATGATTAAGGACCTAAACACCAGTGAGACAGTGGACCTGTAATACACAGGCCTTAATGGTAGCGTTGTTATGGTTACAGAGTCACATGATCTTCTACGTCAGAAGGAGAAAATCGTCCTAATGCAGACAAGAGGAGTTTCGTGAAGACGTCACAGCTCTGCAATTTGCTTGTGTAGGTCTACTGGATTGTGATGGTCTACTGGATTGTGATGGTCTACTGGATTGTGAAGATCTACTGGGTTGTGTAGGTCTACTGGATTGTGAAGATCTACTGGGTTGTGTAGGTCTACTGGATTGTGTAGTTCTACTGGGTTGTGTAGGTCTACTGGGTTGTGTAGTTCTACTGGATTGTGAAGATCTACTGGGTTGTGTAGGTCTACTGGATTGTGAAGATCTACTGGCTTGTGTAGGTCTACTGGGTTGTGTAGGTCTACTGGATTGTGATGGTCTACTGGATTGTGAAGATCTACTAGATTGTGTAGGTTTACTGGGTTGTGTAGGTCTACTGGATTGTGTAGGTCTACTGGGTTGTGTAGGTCTACTGGATTGTGAAGATCTACTGGATTGTGTAGTTCTACTGGATTGTGATGGTCTACTGGATTGTGAAGATCTACTGGGTTGTGTAGGTCTACTGGGTTGTGTAGGTCTACTGGATTGTGTAGGTCTACTGGATTGTGTAGGTTTACTGGGTTGTGTAGGTTTACTGGGTTGTGTAGGTCTACTGGATTGTGAAGATCTACTGGATTGTGTAGGTCTACTGGATTGTGATGGTCTACTGGATTGTGAAGATCTACTGGGTTGTGTAGGTCTACTGGGTTGTGTAGGTCTACTGGATTGTGTAGGTCTACTGGATTGTGTAGGTTTACTGGGTTGTGTAGGTCTACTGGGTTGTGAAGATCTACTGGATTGTGTAGTTCTACTGGATTGTGATGGTCTACTGGATTGTGAAGATCTACTGGGTTGTGTAGGTCTACTGGGTTGTGTAGGTCTACTGGATTGTGAAGATCTACTGGATTGTGTAGTTCTACTGGATTGTGATGGTCTACTGGATTGTGATGGTCTACTGGATTGTGAAGATCTACTGGGTTGTGTAGTTCTACTGGGTTGTGTAGGTCTACTGGGTTGTGTAGTTCTACTGGGTTGTGTAGGTCTACTGGATTGTGTAGTTCTACTGGATTGTGAAGATCTACTGGATTGTGTAGGTCTACTGGATTGTGTAGGTCTACTGGGTTGTGTAGGTCTACTGGATTGTGTAGGTCTACTGGATTGTGAAGATCTACTGGGTTGTGTAGGTCTACTGGGTTGTGAAGATCTACTGGATTCCCTTTTTAAAAGAAAAACTAATTACAATCGACAATAATAAATAAAAAGGTGCAGGTTCTAACGAGTGTCATCAGCAGAAGCGATAATCCCTTGTTTTGAGACTGTACCAAGCTTGAAATATAAGAAACGATTCAATGCCAAGATCTCAGAGCTGTTAGGTTTAATACCAGGGAACGTGTTAAATATAAAAAATGCCAAGTTATTAAAGCTCTTTCTCATCTGCAAACACAAACCTGCTGCCGCACTCGACTAATTATTAAAGCTTCCTAACGAGCTGAATTCTACTGGTGAACACTAGATACTGACTGAGACACGAGGGACATAATACTGTATAATAATAAAATAGTAACAGGTAATAAAAATTATACGGAATTCGATCTTAAATAATGACACACGTTAAAAAAGTGTGTTTTTTTCTCAATACGTATTTTGACCCACGACAACAGATCCTCTTTTTAAATTAAAGCTTAAAGTCAACAATATTTCTACGATACGACGAACATGTTGTTGTGTATTTTACACAAAATCAGACAAATGCTTTTAATTAGATTTAACAGTTAAAAGAAATGACGATGAGAAAAGCAAAGCTGATGAATTTTTAATCATCCCCTAGTCTGTTTTTTCCCCCTGACATAAATCAGTCCATCGATGACACAGCATTCATTATACAGCTCACTCACCTTCTTTTTTTCCTGCATCACTATCATTTTTCCAACCTTGAGCTTTTCTATTATCGTAAAAAAAAAAAAAAAAATGAAGAAGAAGAAGAAAAAAAAACCTTTTGAGGTATTTTAAGGTTTTAATCTTCGTTTCTCAGATGAAGTAGAATTAAAGACACTTCATACTCTTTGGTTTGTCATTACCATTAAATCATTTAAAAAAAGAGAAAGAGAGAGAGATAGAGAGAGAGAGAGAGAGAGAGAGAGAGATAGAGAGAGAGAGAGAGAGAGAGAGAGAGAGAGAGAGATGCACGTATAAATGAAAAGATCAATTAAACGAAATACACGTCAAATGAGTCGTAGCTCTAAATCTGACATGCATGTTTTCACAAAAAAGAATCCTTTCACACCTCGAACACAGGATGTGACTTTGTTACACGCTTTTCTATTAAAAAATAAATATATATATATAAAAAAAAACAACTACAAAAAACACTGTCCATGAATTCAAGGTTGTAATCTTCATGACTGTTCGTTGTCTCCGCGGAATCGTCGGTATGCAAATGAGGACCGCCGTATGTGAATAATTAAGACGCCGGTGTGAGCGCGATTACATTTTTTGTTAAAAAACTAATTACGTTAAAAAAAAAACAGCTCCCAATTACTCCATAGCGACGTACAGTAAACGAATTCAGATCTCGAAGCAAAATTAGGCAGATGAAAGATAATGACATGGAGGAGCGTTCAGCAAGAACGAAGGTTTTGCTAGAAAGATGAAGCTAACACGACATGAGAAGGAAGAAGAAGACAATAATCCTGGTCAAGTCTGTAACTCAGGGAATCCTTTAAGACCAGCGTGAAGTCCTTCTCCCAAACACGCTACGTAAAAACCATTAGAAGTACATTAAAGCTCGGAGCTTTCGTCAGGACCCTGAAGCCAGCACGTGAGTCCAGAGCCATCGAGGACGATCCTGTCTGATAGAAAGCCCGGAAAAATATTTCTGTTAACTCCAAAAAAGTGCGAGAAGTCGACGGAGTCCGCTATCGTAACGCAAGAGGCCTTGAGGATACAAAGAGATAAAATAAACGAATAAATTCATGCAGCGAGAAGCCCCTTTTTCCTCCGTCACGACGACATCTGCGCTTTCTTTGTCTCAAACGATGTGTCACATTAAGCAGAGATCAAGTATGCAAAAGAGCCGGGCGATTAGAATAAGGAGGAAGGAAGGAGAGAAGGAAGGAGGAGTGCGGGTGGGTGAGGCGGCATGACGTGCCCGAGATCCTGGAGCGGAGCCTGGTGCTGGAGCGCAGGTCAGGATGGCGCGCTGGCATTCGCGGCCGCCGAAGGAGCGCAAGCACACACACACACACACACACACACACACACGCACACACACACACACGCACACACGCATGCCTTTACATTCCCCGATGAAGCTGGCTCTCTCTTCCCACCTCTCTCTCACACTACGTCTTCCTCTCCTCTTCTCTCTCGAGCACCAAGCAACAATGCTAAACCGACATCGGCACCGTAGAGCAATAGATGCCCGTGTTCCAGAGTGGCACGCACGCCGAGGCGAGCGGGCAAAGTCGGCAGAGCGGGGCAGAAGACAGCTTAAACCTTCCCCCAAAATGAAAATTAGGAGGAGGAGGAATGGCGCTTGACCGCATTTTAAATTAGCAAATGGCAATTTCCTTCGATGGTGATAATTAATTTGTCTCGCCGTTTTTTTGTTTTCAAAAATTAGCTTCTGTCACTGCGTCTCCGAAGAGGAGAAATGATGTGCCCCCTTCTCCTCGTTCCCCTCCTCCTGGCCCCTATGTGCTCCTCATCCTGTCCCCAGCATCCTTTGTGAGAACGGTGTGAGCTTGTATAGATTCTTTTTTGTATAGGAATGGCGTGTGCAAGTCATCTGTGCCAACCTGAAGAGGAGGGGAAATAAGCAGAAAACAGAGAGAAGGAAAAAAAAAATATCCTTCTTTGTAAGTTATGAGAACACTCAGGGACAGACGCAGGCTCTCATAAATTATCCGTTTCATTTGCATATTCCTGGCATAAGACATTATGCAAATCGAAGGCCATTTGCATAATGGATTCCTCTTGTTGCCTCAGTTGGCTTGTGCACGTTTTTATTTAATCATGGAAAAAAAAACAAAAGAGAAAGTGGAAAGAATGACGGACTGAACGCCGCCGAGTCGAGTCCCAGCTAGCTGATGGTGCCAGAATTTAAACTCCTGGAATGGAAACAGCGAGGGACCAAAGTGACCAGTGGTAAAAAAAAAGAGAGAGAGAGTGAGAGAGAGAAAGAAAGAGACGAATAGAGAGAGAGAGAGAGAGAGAGAGAGAGAGAGAGAGAGAGAGAGAGAGAAAGAGAGAGAGAGAGTGAATTTCCCATTAAAAGTGCTACAATTTATATTTGATATACTTCACTGGTTCAGAATACTGTGTGTGTGTGTGTGTGTGTGTGTGTGTGTGTGTGTGTGTGTGTGTGTGTGTGTACTGAATGCATGAGTGTGATTGTGGTACTCGCTCTTAATGAATCTTTACTGCTTTTCACATTTGTGTGAGCGGCTGCCAGACTAATTAACGCCAATTGGCAGACTCGGTCTGGGAGACGGGGTGGGGGTGGGGGGTGCGGGTTGGCTCGTTATTAAATAATTAAAAGCAGCTCGCTTTCTTGTTTTTAACAAATGGTCCAAATGGTACATGCAACACACACAAACACACACACACACACACAATTTCGGGAAAGACTGAAAGCCGCGCGTGTGCGATTACGGTATAATCGATACTGCTAATTCCAGCTAATTGAACATCGCCAAGCGAGCGCTAATTACACGAGGACAAAAGATAAATAGGACGAATGCGTATGTAGCAAGCAGACTGCAGTATTCCTGTGGCGATGCCTACGCTTTTTCCTTGTGAAAAAAAACATCAGAGGACGAAAGGTGCATGAAAAAAAGATATATAAAAAAAATGTAAACTTTTACACCGTGGATATGATCGTGTGATGGTGAGTGTGTGACGAGAGAGCAGGACAGATGAGAGGAGAAAAAAAGAGGGTGGAGAAGGATAGATTGGAAAAAAGATAGAAGAGAGAAAGAGAAAGAGAGAGAGAAGTGGGAGGTGGAGGACTTTCAATTATTTGTAAAGAAATGCCATTGCAACATCTTGCGGTGAGATCAGACAGTAAAAGGTGAACTGTAATCAGCTCAAGTCCAGTAAGCTTCCATCCCAGTCTGCACTCCTCCACAAGCATGGGGATGCTGGCAGCAGGAAGGTTCTGCCACTCCGCTAGCGCCAACGTGCAGGAGAGGGCAAGCGAGCCGGACACACGGGTGATGCCAGGCTAAAGAGAAAAAGGCACGGGTTTGTATACACGTTATGCTCAGTTCGGCTTTTAGAACCAATTAAGCCGTATGTTAATTAACGCCGAGCTTATAGAACAAAAAGAAGGGGTGGGTGCGTGGATGTGGATGTGTGTGTTGGGGGGTGATTAGAGGAAGAGCTGAAAATAGCAAAAGGGGCGGGTGCGAATAAAAAAAAAAAACGGAGAAAAGACAGAGAAGTGAGGGGGTGGGCAAGCAAGAGAAACAAGCAGCGAATGTGGATGGCAGGAAAAAACTGGCACGGTGCCATCCATTCACGACTAGCGCCAGGGCAGACTGGCGTTTGTGTGCAGACGGCAGGCGGGTAAACGTACCCAAATAAGGGACCGAAGTCATTTGGCTCAAACAGTCAAACGAGCATGTGTTTTTTTCGTAGCACGTATACGGCCAACATACAGACGTATGGGCTTTTAAGTGGGAAGTAAAAACTCGATTCGAAAAAGAAGGCGAACACATCTGCCTGGCATCAGTTACTACGGGACTACGGACGTCTTGAACTGAACCGAAGTACGGGTACGAGTACGGTTTGACAGACAGACTGGCACTTCAGCGTAGAGACGAATCAGCACACTTCTGAAAGCAACGTCACAGTAAATGATGCCAACTGAACACAAAGAGTGGAGAGGAACCAACCATGGCGTGGTGGCGCTGTCCGAAGAGTGGCAAAAGAGGCGGTATGTATGGAAGCACCTCCCTCGCTTTTCCTCTCTCAGCACTGCTCCCTGTGCCAGTCGGGCAGCTAGGCAGTAGACACCATGCCAACGTCCCTGATGGGAGCTGTAGAGCATCTGCAGAAAGCAAGGTGTCTTTGTGCGCCATCATCTCCAGAGAATCTGTTGTTCATGTTTGCGGCGTCGTTTTTTTTTTTGTTTTCAAATTATGCCATGGCACAGGGCCAACATGCTACCCACGTTAACTGGACGGGATGGCAGGCAAATCGCAGTGTGGCATCTGTTGCAGAAAGATGGCAAAGCTGTGGGAACGGTAAACGAAGACCCAGTGCCCGCATCGCTTGTTGAAGATAAGCAGAATCGAGAACAAAGACATTAGAATTCCGCCGTCGACTAATTAAACAAACAAAAGTTTACGCTGGTAATTAGCGTGATGGACTCAATGAAAGGAACCTTCCCCACCCACAAAAAATAAACGAGGAAAAAAACCAACAAGCGGCAAGCTGGTATATAGAAAAGGTGGGTTGTGATGCTGGGGTCTTTTCTGTGCCAAACCCCTCCTGTTCTTTCACCACAGTATTTTTCTCCTCGCAAAGTACCACCTCGACAAGCCGCCTGCCACTCATGCGGTGATGAGGATCGTCTACCATGGGCACTGCCGCTGCAGATCCTGCCAATCGCTTGCTTGCAGCAAGAGGAGGGACCAAGAAAGGACCAGAGGGACGGTGCCAAGGGCAAGAGCAGCTGTTTACAAAAGCCACATAAAAAGGGAAGAAAGAGCATCAGCAAACACGGAGATGCATACTAATGAACCGCCACATAAAATTATAATCAGGTCGACAGACGGGGATTAATTTATGCTTTTCTCTCTTAACGAAGCGTTAATTATTTTCGATTCGTTAAAAAGAAAATCGCATCCGATCCGTTCCAGGGATGTGGATTTCGCTCGCTCGACAAAGATCAACTTTTTATATGACAGGGAGGGGAAAAAAAGGTGAAAACTGAAAGCATGAAACTCTACGTTAGAGCAAGCAAAGCTATGATAGAGAGGAAGGCATGCAAAACAGGGCAAGCAGGCACGTGTGTGTGTGTGTGTGTGTGTGTGTGATTTATCTACATTCTCTGCAATCACAAGGGAGGTGAATGGCTCAGGCAGTAGACTCTGGACACCGTCAAGACGCAGGAGAAGACGAGGGGGATGGCACAACAGCTGAGACAACAGCTGAGCAAGAACTTGGTGGAGGGGGCACAGAAGGCAGAGGGACAAGCCTGCAGCCACAATGCCAGACACTTAATGGAGGCAGAATCCACCCCTCCAACCCTCCTGTAACTCCGCCAAACAGCACAGGGGGGCTGTGGGAATGTTTTCAGCACCCTAATTTTGCCCCCACCTTGCCACCCAAAGAAGAAACTGCCAAACTCCTCCCTGCTTTTGTTTTTGTTTCGGGTTTACGGTCAGACACAGATGCGACGAAGACAGTACCAACTGTTCGTTCGTGCCGGGACTGGTTCCTCTCGGGTCCGGGGAGCGCTACCGCGGTTCCCGCAAAAAAAAGGCTACGGGCATGGGGCACAGAGCCAAGGATGGACGCCGCCGGAACGAGAAAGATCGGATCGTATCATTAAATTCATTTTAATTTGCTAAAACGTGCCGCAACAATTAAAACAGGAATTAGCGTGGGGGATGGAGAGTCATCAACTCTACTCGGTAATCACAGACGGATAACCCAAACTTTTCCTCGCAGTTCTTCGTCCTCTTGGATTTTTTTTGTTGGATGAGGGGCATGACTGTGGAATATGAATAATTGAAGAAGTCATCCAAAGGGAGGGATTATAAGATCTTTGTGCTTTCTACACTGCCTTGGCATAACCTTCAAAATGACACAGCCAAGGCTGCCACCAGGATGGGCTTGGCAAATGCTGCCATCTTTCAGGGGGATCTCAGTCACGACTGCTTATTAAGCATTCGTTATACGTGTTCGTTAATTGCTTTAAGATTTAATTCATCGTGGTTTCGCCGTTTACGGGGTTTTTTTTTCTCGCGGAATATACGTGGATATTGTAACCGTTTGGAGCTAATGAGGTTTTGAGGATCTACCTATTTTAATTCCCCTAGGATGTTAATTGCGCCTTGTCTTCATTATGCAAATGGATTACAAAAAAAAAAAAAAGAAGAAAAAATGACTGCTAATACAGACAAGGAGGGAGAGAGAGTGAGTGAGTGAGTGAGTGAGAGAGTGAGAGAGAGAGAGAAAGAGAGAGAGGGGAGACATGGGGAGACAGGAAGAAAAGAAAGGGAGAATATTTTCCTTCCCCTCTCCATAAGCCAGCATTCACATAATGCCACACTACATGCAAACAAGCAGAGAACAGCTACTGCATTGCCTGGCAAGGCTTCCAAGTCCTGGAAATCTGTCTGTCTCCTCTTTCCCTGCTCACTGCAGCCACATCCTTCTCATGCCATGGATCGCAGCTTGAACTGTTATGTGGATCTTACAAAACATGGCCAAGAGAAGCCCTGCTTGGAATTTAATTTCTCGCGATTGGATATTACCATCGTTATTAAAATTACGATTCCTTGGGTGTTATTAGTGTTGAGATTTGATAGAGTGTGGTGTCGTTTTGACGGGCAAAGCGGAACGGAGAAAAGACAACAAGGATGTGTGGATGGGGACCGGGCTAATGTCCTCTGTGCTTAATCATCGTACAGCAGAATGGTTTTATGCATATTTCATTTGCATATCATTAAATCGCTAAAGCACGCTGGCAACTGGCAGCGGAGAGCAGGGAATGGAGGAGCGCAAATTGAAGAGAGAAAAAAAAAAAGAAAGAGCGACTCATTATGCGATGACAATCTTCAAAGCCGTGCGTCTGCTTTTCCGGCAACCAGCCAATTCGTTTTAATTCAACATTAATTGGGGAGGGGGGAGCAGTGGGTGCGCTCAACCTTTCAAAACGTGGATTAATTGAACGTCTTACAATCTGAGGAGCGTGAAGCCTTGCGTATGACAAATGTATCTAAATTACGTGGATACTTTATTTGTACACGTTAACGGATTCGTTTAAACGTTAAGGATCGTCGATTTCCATTCATTTCCACAGGACAAAAGGATTACGTTTCTCTCTCTCTTTTTTTTCTTTCTTTTTTTTTAATTTCCCCAGATAATTTTGCCTCCAATAATAAGCAACTTTTTTTTTTTTTTTTTTTTTTAAATTACAACCAGTGGATGTAAAATGACACATATTAAGTATCCTATGACGTGATATTCCACCAAATAAAACAGTTACACTTTGGATAATACGTACGTTTTGCAAGGGAAAAGTTGTAAACCTGCGGGCGTGACGACAGGTTGGCACCAGAGACGGATTGGATCTGAGGGCAGCGAGTTGGGACCTGGTGAAACCAAGCGTGGGAAGTGCCAGGGGCGTTCTTTCACAAGCTTTATCATTGTTTTCCCAAGAGTAAAGTCAAGAAAAAAAAAGTCTTCCCCTAGTTGCAACTCCACACCCAACTGCCCGCCTGGTATTCGAAGCCCTTTATACGCGTTATAATTAATGCACAAATTAGTGCGTCTGCCTGGACTGTGATTGTCCTTATTAAATCATTGCAACCGATTAATTATTTGTTTTTATTTCAAGAACGCCCACCGTCTTCCCCTCGTCTTACCGTCTGTCCTTTTCAGAAACTGTTGAAATCCAGAAAATTACACGGCTGACCAAATTATACAGACGACTCCAGCAACACACCTTTTTTTTTTTTTTTTAAAAAAAAAAAAAAGCTAGCTAATTAAATCTGGATAAAAATGAAAGGACATGAAATTAAAAATATTAAAAAAAAAAAAGTTTTTCACATCATTTCTAAACCACAAATCTGTATTAGGTTCAAAATGAAATAAAGAAAGAGAAATTACATAAGGAAAGAAAACTAAATGCAACTTGCTGTTGTTTTGTTTTTAGAACTTTTTTTTAACCAGAGACAAATGACTTGAATGAGTTTTTCTATTTTATCATTCGTTATTAAAAAGTTTTAGAGGTTACTGCCGTTGTATACCGAATCCCTCAGGTTCCAGCTTTAGCGTACGTGAGCGGCGGGTGATCAGGGTGTGCAATTAAAGGTTAAGAATGGAGTATGTGGAGAGCTGCAGGGCGAAGGGGGCGGGGGGTGGACTGGCTGGCATCGGCAGTGGGTTTTGCGCCTGGCGCTTTGGAGCCACGATTCATGCAGATGTCGCTGTAGTTCTTCTAAAAGCGCTCGCTCAAGCCGGAGAGGGAGGGGAGGTAACGAGGAGCTCGTTTGGCACGGCGTACACCTCCGTCATATGTTTTTAAGATGTGCACGTGGGTTGTGCGTTCGGGGGTCAGAATAAGTCATGCCCGTCAGAGATTATGGTGAAGGTGGGGGGTGTAATTAGCATGAGCGTAAAAAAGAAGGGAGTAATCACTCAATTTGTAAAGCAGGAAAATAAAATATTGCTATTCAGGCATAAGCAAGGTAAGGCAGAACTGATGGGGCATCTGCATGGAACAGACATTATGCAAAGTGCTGGCATTAATATGCATAAGGAGCTGCTTTGTTATTCACCCTGGTGCTAAAGCAATATTGTTTGGAAGCACCAGACGCACTCTAGTTACAGTCAGAGAATGTTATCTCTCTCTGTGCAAACAGAAGCCCTTCCCTCTCCTCTTCTACAGTCACTTTCAGAATGTTTAATTATCACATCCTCCCTCGAGCGTCGATCGCTCGATCGGAGAACTGCTTGCATATTAAGTTGCTTGGCCTTAAGAGATCCTCCTCCCTGTGCCTTCTGAAACGGTATCGCTCGAGACCGATGTTTATCCTGACATGCGGTAAACCATAAAAGTGACTTCACGAAGTAGATCCCACCCGAAACACGTGGTTCGACACTGATTACACCCTTGGCTGCCGGGATCTTTGTGCATGTAAAGAATCCACAGTCATGTTTTCACCAAGTAATGAGAGAAAGAAATAAAACTGACCGATGGAGACAGAATGATGGTTATTTTGCCAGTAGGTTGTGAGGGCTGGAGGGAGTATTTCCCTGTCTCACAGCTTTGAGTCTCTCCATCAGTGTTAACTCTAGTAACGGTTGACCTTATCAGGTTCCCAGAAGAGCACTGGGTCTTTCATATCTACTGTACTGACAGCTTCATCAGTCCGGGTTCCGTCAGCTCCGTCCCGCCGGATTGACATTCGGTGCCAGGGGATAGGCGCGTATATGAATATAGTGTATTGGCAAATCCGTGACAAAAACCAGAACCTTGTGCAAAAGCATCTAAAAACACAGGCCTGGTTTAGTCGTCATTTTACTGACCGAGAAACAAGATGTGCTTGTGTAGTTTCTCGCATCTGTTCTGTCAGAGTTTGTTTTAGCGATGCAAAGAGAAATAATATGACACTGGTTACACAAGAAGGATTTCTATTCCAAGTGCTATAAAACAGATGTTAGACAGACGGCTTGGACCGTTTGGAGTTCAGCTGTGCTTCTGCAACATTACAGTCATTATCTGAAACTCTCTCTCTCTCTCTCTCTCTCTCTCTCTCTCTCTCTCTCTCGCTCTCTGTAAGTTTATTTCTGTAAACACTCATAACACTTAGAACAAAATGGTTTTTATAATACATTAAAAGTGTTTATCATTATAAATGTGTGTCAGGCCCAGAAAAACTGTTAGATGTTTCCGGCGCCTCAACTTCTAATAGCGAAAAAAAGCGTACATATGAAACGATGTTTTATTAACTTTGTGAATTTGCCTCGGCTCCGCGTAAAGATAGATATTATTGGCAGATATTAGACCGGTTTAACAAACAGCTGCGAAGCGGCTAGATGTTATGAATCGAAGTCATTATCCTTTTATTTGTAAAATTAAATTCAAATTCAGGGGGGGTCATGGTGGCGTAGTGGTTAGCACGTTCGCCTCACACCTCCGGGGTCGGGGGTTCGATTCCCGCCTCCGCCTTGTGTGTGTGGAGTTTGCATGTTCTCCCCGTGCCTCGGGGGTTTCCTCCGGGTACACCGGTTTCCTCCCTCGGTCCAAAGACATGCATGGTAGGTTGATTGGAATATCTGGAAAATTGTCCGTAGTGTGTGTGTGTGTGAGTGAATGAGAGTGTGTGTGTGTGCCCTGTGATGGGTTGGCACTCCGTCCAGGGTGTATCCTGCCTCGATGCCCGATGACACCTGAGATAGGCACAGGCTCCCCGTGACCCGAGAAGTTCGGATAGGCGGTAGAAAATGAATGAAATGAATGAAATTCAAATTCATGCCCAGATCAACTGTTGCTCTTTTCACTTATAAGAAGATTTTGTAACTACATTCAGTACCAAATGAACAGTGAGGAGTTTTCTGTAGCTGCCACACATACAGTACTATTGTGTCTACTCAAGCAGAACCAGTTTCATCCACAAATCTGGTCACAGTCAGCTGTAGTAGTGGGTCAGACAAAAAGTTCAGTAAATCGCTGTTATTTCAGCATGTACTAAATCCAGGCTTTGGCAGTTTAGCGCAGATGTTTGGGAACGCAGTTTCAGGGATCTTCTACTGACCTATGATCAAATCTAAAGAGCCGTCTCCATTGGCATCGAGTTGTAAAAATCTTAATAAAAAGTCTTAGAAGACACAACATGCTCAAATGATCAGACATAGAGTTGAAAAAATTTTCAAGTCTAAGGGCCTTTTTACACCCGGTCACTTCGTGTGTCGTCTCTGATCCGATATCTATCTGAATTGTTAAAACTGTTCCGTTTACATCAGGCCACATAAACGCGTCTCGGCGAATCGGATATCGAAACGATCTTTCTGCTCCCGCCCAAAATGCTGATATATTTTACCTCATTTCCGGGGTAATTGAAATAGAACATGCTTTGGTGTACGCGGTTTTCAGAATGCGATCAAAAATAAGGCAAAAAAAAAAAACTTGTTACGACATTTTCTAACCCAGCATTTACATTTATTTGTTCCTGGAGCGATGCGCGACTCGCGAGTCACCTGCGAGTGACGTACTTCCGTTTGGGAGGAGTTTAGCGCTGACGTATGTGGCTCGAACCACCACATTCATTTACACCTGTCCAGTTTCATCTGAAACGCGTCCCAGACCACCTCCTGAAGGGGTTTATACCATCGGGTTTATATCCGTCTCCAAAACGTCTCGGAGGGCATTTAGACCTGGTCTTTTTACCGTCGGGTAGATATCGGATCACAGAAAACGCAGGAAGTGACCAGGGGTAAAAAAAAAAAACTAAAATCCACCAATAGAGAGTCCACATGGGGTGTTAAAATTCATAGGACAGCTATAAACGTGGCAGCGGTGATCCAGACTGGTAAAGGGAACACGGCCGTGGACAGAACATCTGACTTTGAAGAAAGTTTATGCTTTCTGTATCATAATGAATGCGACGTAATTAACTGCAGGTCTGTAGTCAGAAGATCTTCATTGATTTTCTTTGGGCTCTTGAACATCGTGGCAAATAACAATCTTTAGGATGATTATGCATACAAATGAAAGCCAGCCTGAAATAGAGCTGCTTAACGACTCCAGCAAATATCACCGCCTTCTGCTAATGAAAATTTCAGAAGTAGAAGAAAATGAGCAATTCGATCTGTCTCCCTGAGATCAAATATTGTGCTGGCACACTTTTCTTAAGTGACCTTAAAGCAGTGGCCTTTTCACCGTTTTCCCCGACAGCACTCCTAACTATTGGGGATGTTCTAATGGGGAGACTGAGCATGAAGGTTCCTGCAGCAGCAGCAGAATGCCATTGCCATACCGCCTGAGCCTAGGCAGTAATTGGTTCTGAGTAATTCTATCAGATTAGTATTAATAAGCTGTCGCTGCAGCGATCGAGATGACCTGCTCAGGCTCTCTGGCTTCCTGGAAACTTGTGTGAAGGTCAACCGTCAATCACGGCCCGCAATATGATAATAAGTCTCTAAGGCCAAAATGAGGATGCTATTACCCGTGGCAGAAACGGTTTAAATTAGAAACTGTCATAACTCGAGAGTAGAGCGTTGTGGGTTAAGCAAGATGGAGGTCGTGTAGAAAGAGGTTACGTCAGCCTTTCTCACGTCTCTCTCGCAGCCTGCATCTGGCTACCATCGAGTGTTAAACCGCTGCTCCCGAACAGGGCGTCGTGATATCGGAGCGTGTCCTGGTCAGAGCAAGATAAATGTTCTCTGATCTAGAATGTGGGAAACGTCTTTAATTAGATTCGCCAAAGTGGTGACACTAAGTGGGGCGTGTCTCAGACCTCCCGGTAGGACCGACACAGGTGTGCGTGTGAGAAGGTTAAAGCTTCTCGAACGCCGTCTTGCCTCCGTGTGTGATGTGTTAAAATCAGACGGACAGGAAATCTAGAGGCCGACGCTCTACAAAAGCGTTACAGGCCAAGATGAACATTTGGAACATGATGAGTGATCTGTGCAGGACCGTGTTCCCCTGATCGCTCCCACAAGCGCTGAGCTGCAGGGGAGCCATAACATGCACATCTTTCTGATCTCATTACCGCAGCAAGCAGACTGCAGTTACCATGATGCAGAGACACCATGGGGTCCGAAAGCACTTCTCCGTGCCCTCGCCTCATGAGGAGGAGCGTTAATGCCCTGTTAGATCACTGTACTAACCTTCAAGTCAAAAAGCATGGAATATTATATTCTGGAGTATTATAATTCGATTCAAGTCAAATTTATTTGTATAACACTTTTAACAATTTACTTTACAGAACAGAACCATATAAGCTGTAGTTTTTTAATTATTTCTTTAATGCAACTTATCACCTGCTAGTCAAATATTTTTGCATTTATCCACAAAGTGAAGAAAATTAGCTGGGCAGAAAGCCAGACCACTTGAGTGTGGAAAATATGAATTGGTTACCATGGTAGCAGTCATTTATTTTTTTATTTTTATAATTCAGCTCTCGGTATGCCGAGAGTTTGAATACGTGATGCCGTAGCAAAGAAAAACAAAAATGCAGAACTTTGGTCTCTTCTTTCTTTCTATGTTTTTTTTTTACATGTGAAGATAAACATGCCCCCTACTCTCTTGTCGTCCAGCAGTTTTCATTTCTATCCTTTTGCATGAAATGAAAACATGTTGAAAACATGGTTGATATCTGGATGTTCGGTTACAGTTCGCATCGCTTTCGTCGCACTCTGTGCGCCAATGAGCAGAAAGGGGCGGGGCTTGTCGATATGGGCGGAGACAGCGTTCGGTGCGCGTGTGTGACATTAGCAGAAAGCGGTTTTAACGTCGACATAGAGGATAAAAACAAAGAAAGAAAGAGAAGAAAGACTTACGATAAGGACAAGAAGTAGGACGTGTTAATATAGGATCAGCTTTCCAGCGCTGGAGAGAACTGAAGGAGCAGGAAGTTGGCCACATATTCACAGGTTGGAGTTTCCCGAGTCAATAACTCCTGAGCTAAACGCTGTTACTACACAAATAACACCTCTTTTCTATCGTAGTAATGTAGAGAGGCAGCTACAACCGCGTTTTGTGTAGTAACAGCGTTTAGCTCAGGAGTTATCGACTCGGGAAACTCCGACCTGTGAATATGTGGCCGACTTTACTTAAGACGCCGAGGCGCTTTTTTCCTTCTCGATAGGTGAGTAACGTTGGTTTTGCTTTGTTACACAGAACTAATATATGCCTTTGTCCTTTACATCATTATGCTTGTGTGGCATTTTTGCTTGTTTGTTTATCTACAATCGTATTGTTCTTCCCTTCAGCTATGATAAAGACACGTTTCTTTCTGTTAGTCGCCTGGGTTACGTACGTATGTGTGGGCGGAGCTATCGATACAGGGGTGGGACCCATTTGGGTTAGGGGCGTGTTTGTTTTGGTGATTTCAAATGTCAACATCAGATTTCAAACATCGGAGACCGCACCTTTAACCGAATTGTCCATCATGTCCATAACCCTAACAAGCGTCTCCCTGGCATTACGAAACTAACATGACGTAACATGACAGGCTGAAGCGACTGCATTAAATGGTATGTGGTGCTGAGCAGAAATACTTCCAGGATCAGGATGAGGGTAGCTACAGTGTCATTAGTCACGCTGTATGATGGGACACGGTCGTATTCCTGTTTATTGGCGTTCATTTTGTTTACTAAATCATATTTACTCGAGCGGTTCTTATCCCTTTTCTCTCGTAGCTGAAACTCGCACTACCTCCACGTCCCAGCCAGAATGACGTGATAAATACCGACAGTGTAAAGTACATTTTAATGTAAATCTCTTCATAAGAAAGAAGATTAAATAGGAGTTTTGAGTTTTAATGTTTCCTTTAAGGTCATTTATATAACAATAACGAGCCCAATCTAGATCATCTGATTGATCTCCTCTGTACTAGTTGACTAGTGTGTGTACACTCCCCCCCCCTACCCCGCCCCCTACACCACTCCCAACCACACACACACACACACACACACACACACACAGATATGGAGATATATATCTGGTATCCACAGCTACAGAGTCCTGCTGAATCACTCAGCCGTTCTGGCCCGGTCCTGCTGCCCCAGTGATGCCTGTCACCACTCTAAATTACGTGTTCTCCCAAAATTTACGGTCCTGTCAGGAGATCCCAGCTCAAAATCTCCGACCCCACCAAATGAGATCAGGATGTATGCTTGATGAGAGAAAGCCCGACTCGATCCTTCAGGAGAATACTTGAGACATGTTGTGTATCGTGATACTGTGACGTGTCCACGCTGTTCCTGTGTGAATGACACTGTACACTGGCTCTGATTTTTTTTTTGGTCATGTTTGGGATCCTTATACGGTTCAGACGGGACGGCCGAGCTTCGCCGCGTGATCTTACAGGCATAACGGTCCGACATCTGTAGCTGCTTAAGTACAATATGCAGGAGACTCGCTTGAGCCTCGGCTCAGATCGCAAATTGAACCTTGGTGTAAATGAAACTAACATGTTCTCTGTACTGCTGTTCTCTTTCCAAGCAAAATCTTTATAGAGCTGACATTGAGTTTAAAATGAACTGTATTCTACAAGACATAGGAGAGGGGAAGCGAGAGAGAGAGAGAGAGAGAGAGAGAGAGAGAGAGTGTAAGTGAGTGAGTGAGGGGGGAGAGGGAGGGGGGAGAGAGAGGGAGAGAGACAGAGAGAGAGTGTAAGTGAGTGAGTGAGTGGCTGAGTGAGTGAGAGAGAGAGAGTGAGTGAGTGAGTGAGGGGGGCAGAGGGAGGGAGAGAGAGGGAGGGAGAGAGAGACAGACAGAGAGACAGAGAGAGAGAGACAGAGAGAGAGTGTAAGTGAGTGAGTGAGTGGCTGAGTGAGTGAGAGTGAGAGAGAGAGAGAGAGAGAGAGAGAGAGAGTAAGTGAGTGAGTGAGTGAGTGAGTGAGTGAGTGAGTGAGTGAGTGAGTGAGTGAGGGGGAGAGGGAGAGAGTGTAAGTGAGTGAGTGAGTGAGTGGCTGAGTGAGTGAGTGTGAGAGAGAGAGAGAGAGTGATAGAGTGAGTGAGTGAGGGGGGAGAGAGAGGGAGAGAGAGAATGAGAGAGAGAGGGAGAGAGAGAGAGGGAGAGAGAGAGAGTGTAAGTGAGTGATTGAGTGGCTGAGTGAGTGAGAGAGAGAGGGGGGGAGAGAGAGTGAGTGAGTGAGGGGGGAGAGGGAGGGGGGAGAGAGGGGGAGAGAGAGAGAGAGAGCAGAAGAGAAGAGCGAGTAGAGATAGAATATAGAGGGATGATATATAGATATGAGAGAGTTATGGAGAGTGAACGGGCGAGAAGAGCGTGGGAGAGTATAGCTAGATATAGAGTAATAGAGAGCGATAGAGAGATGATAGAAATTAGATATATAGATATATATAGAGAGAATGATATAGAGAGCAATAGATAGATTTAGATTGAGAGTGATTTATGATAGTTTATATATATATTTAGTATAGATTTATAAGATTATAGTGAGTATATCAGTGATATAGATATAGATCTATATGATAGAGTTATGAGATATATTTAGAGAGAGAGAGAGAGAGAGAGAGAGAGAGAGAGAGAGAGAGGGAGAGAGAGAGAGCTGTTAGGTCCATGGTAAATCCACATAGCTCTGACCTTGGATATGAAAGCATCATCATAAAAAATAAAAAAAACTCAGTACTGAATAAAAGTGTATGAAAGGAAAGGGTTTGTTCTGCTCAGCTACTTTTGTCTACTTTGTCTTTCAGCGTACGGAATTTCTCGTCGGTGTTACAGAAGACATTGTGGCCTTTTTCTGAGACGTCTAAACCGTGATTAAGTGAGATAATAGACGTGTAAAAAGTCTTTCTGTCATGTAGATTTGTTTGGTGAACTCAGAGCCGCTATCTTACCTCAGGTTAAAGAATTGTGGAGCAGATGTAAATCAGCAGACGGCTTCGCCCCTCTTAAACGTCCCTCAGGGGAGGAATAAAGCAAGAAAGGAGGAAAAATATGATTACTTCTATGGTTTAGAGATTATGGACATATGGACATCGCTGAGCACCGGAGGGAGTTGAGTAAACTTTTCCTTCTGCACTTTGGCTCCAGGAATTAACATTGTTTTCAGCAGGGATGCAAAGTGCGATCGCAGCGAGAACAAAAAGAGGAAATGTGCCTTTTACAGCTCATGAATCTTTTTATTTTTGGTCTGTTCTCTCTTCTTCTGAGTTTTTATGGGTTGGCTTTTTTTTGTGTGTGTGTGTCCCTGGCTCTGAGGAAACGCTTCATTAAATAGGAATGCCCATATTTTTTCCCCCTTTTTTATTTTTTAATACAGGGCAAAAACTGTAGCGAGAGCGAAAAGACAGATTTCCTCCCGGCTCGGCTCGGACGGTCGCGCCGGCTTCGTTAGACCGCGGAGAGAAAGAGAACACGCTACGACACGACCGCGGAGGTGTGTACCGTAAGAAAAAAGAAAGCAAAACGGATAGAGAGAGTGTTGAAACGACGACGCAAAAGAGCTGAAGAGATCTGCGTGGGTACTTTCTGAGGGGGGATAAATAAAAGACAAATGTAATCTACAAATAAATCGTTTTATAGGGAACGAGATTCGCCGTCAAGCCCACGAACGATTCCGGGTTTCACAGGGTGCTGTGCAAGTGTTTAACAAAAAAAAAAAAAAAAAAAAGTTCTGCCATCCCAAAAAACTCTGGCCTCTAATCCCATTTCCAAAAAAGCAGATTTAATGAATCCTATAGAGAGCTGCCAACATCGCTAACAACACTGATTCTTTCTGGCAGGAAGACAGAGAGAAAAAAAATGACCAGAAAATCGCCTAGTGTTCGTCTGTGAAAGGAACGAATCCTTGATTACGACATAAATAATAAAACCTGTATTAAATTGATATGGAACGGCAGAAACGTTCAGATTCATAAGTAACCAGCTAGCCGGTATACTGTACGCTAGACTTTATTAACCATGTATGATTTATCTGAGTCTGAATAAGCAGTCTGACTGACAGTCTGCCACCAGGTTTTGCATGTAATAATAATAAACTTGTTTGCTATCAAACAAAAATCGAATTTAAACGTTAAAAAAAGAAGTTATTGAAAAGGAAAAGCAAAACACTGGTCATGTGGTCTTTTATTGGCTCGCAAGCCAGACATTCGCAGCTCAATGTTTACCTGAACCCTATTCGGACTGGATTAGTTTATAAGGGGAATTATTTTCTATATTATATGATGAGGCTCCACAACACGGTGCCCGAGGGGTCGGATGGGAACTGGAGTAAATGCAAGACTCTCAGGTCCTTTTTACACCCGGTCACTTTGTGTGTCGTCTCTGATCCGATTTTGTTAAAACTGTTCCGTTTACATCAGGCCACACAAACGCGTCTCGGCGAATCGGATATCGATCCGATCTTTCTGCTCCCGCCCAAAATGCTGGTATATTTTACCTCATTTCCGGAGTAACTGAAATGGAACACGCTTTGGTGTATACAGTAATCCTTCGCCACTTCGCGGTTCAAGTTTCGCAGTTCAAGTTTCGCGGCCGCGGTGCATCGCTGATTTTTCAAAAATATTAATCGAAAAATAAAATAAAAACGGTTTCCCAGGATGCCAGACAAATAGAGGAACTCTCTCAGAGGCTTTGTACATACCCACGGCCACTCAGACGAGGCACGTGATTGGTTCCCGGCGTGAGATCTGAGCCGATTGGCTGTGCATCATCGCATCCTCTCCCAGCTTCTTCCCTTGTCGTATCTCGGCACTCTCGTTCACGCTGTCAACTGTGTCTCGCGTATCGTGTTCGAAAGTAACTTTTCGTTAAGCCCTTACGATGCCTCCTAAGCGCCGTGCCCCTGCGAAACATTCCTCTAGTGAGCCCAAGAGGAAGAGGAAGATGATGACCATCAGTGAAAAGGTCAAACTTAGGGCCGATCCTACTTCGCGGATTTTTACCTATCGTGAGGGGTTCCGTTCCCCATTAACCGCGATAAACGAGGGATCACTGTATACTTAAATATACTTTTGTTCTTATATGTTTTACAAAGCTTTTTGTTGGACGCTTTCATCGCTCCAAATGCGTGTCGTCCAAGTTATTTGTTTCTGGCGCGATGCACGACTCGTGAGTCACCTGCGAGTGACGTACTTCCGTTTGGGAGGAGTTTAGCGCTGACGTATGTGGCTCGAACAACCACATTCATTTACACCTGTCCAGTTTCATCTGAAACGCGTCCCAGACCACCTCCTGAAGGGGTTTGTACCGTCGGGTTTATATCCGTCTCCAAAACGTTTCAGAGGGCATTTAGACCTGGTCTTTTTACCGTCGGGTAGATATCGGATCACAGAAAACACAGGAAGTGACCAGGGGTAAAAAGCCCCTAATTTTAGGACAAACCAGTGTTCCAGTAATTATCTGAAAACAGTTCATACTCACAAAGTATTTAAAAACCACGTTTTTCATAGAACGACTCAGGAAGTGTTAAACGCCTGTGGGAGGGTCACTGAAGTCAGGTACGAGAATAAATACAAGCGGTAGCAGTCAAACACAAGGCAACTTCTGCATAGAAAAATCACAGCTGTGTATCAGGACTACACTAAAGTGATCAGATGAGCTGGGGCAGGATGGAGAGAAAACAGATATTGATATCTGGATAGAAGAAAAAAAAAATAGCCCAATTTAAATGTAATCCTGTCTAGATACAGATCTAGATAACGTGCGTCTGTACATCCAGCGTTTTTCGCCGTTCGGGGGAAAAATATATTGGGCCAAAAATGTAAGGAAATACACATTTACACCTATAATATCTTTGTGCCACAAATGACCAATATTAGTGCTGTCATTAGCTTCCTAACAGTCATCTTCAGACTCGCAGTTTCTCCATAAATGATCAAGTCTGGAGATTATTTAACTCTTGAGAGTCTTTCTTGAGTTATTTTGGCTGTATGCTTGATGTTGTCATCTTATCACAACGTCCTTGGTATTAACAGACTGACAGAGCACTCCTCTAGTGCGTGCTGGTACACGGATCCGTCTGGTCTTCCATCGATGATGTGTAATGACCCGATACGGTTAGCAGAGAAACGGTCTGATATCACGATGCTCCTAATTCCTTGCATCACGGTGTGGACGATGATGTTCTTAGGATCATGAAGAGATCGTTCCCGGGACTTCCACTTTGCTTTGGCTCCCAAGTTTGCTTTTATATGAGCATTGCTCTTAGCAGCAGGAGTTTTGGATATGAGATAATTGGCTGCTTTCAGTTTGTCCTGCAAGTCTATTTTCTTCTCTTTCTTATCATTAGGTAGAAAGTGATTTGTGAAACCTTGCATTGCACTATCAATATAGAAAGAAGCTCAGTTGTGGTTCCATGAACTTCCCACCAGCGTACTGTATCATATAACTATTCATCCTAACCGAAGTGATTAAGGTATCGGTTGTTGTTTAATAGCGTCGTCCCTGTGAACTTTAGGAAGCTCCTTCATCTTCAGCGCGATCGTTCCGCGTTGCAACAAAATGATGCGCAATCTAAACACCTTTTGCGTCACGCATATCTAAAACATTTAATTACGTTATAACATATATTCTTTTTATACACTTTTTTAAACCTAACATATCATTGTTTATCCTGATGAATGCCTACCTTTTTTAATATACAAACAAATTGCATTCAATTTGAATCCTTGCTCCTAATACATTTCTACATTTACCGTCAATATCTTTAAATACACTTTTTGACCAATTAAATTGAGCCTGAATTAAAATTTCCGGGTTTTGTCATTTAAAAGTAACACGACGCAAACTATATAACGACGCGGTGCCGCTCCTTAGTGTGCTCTTGCCCCCGTTTTGCCATGCCGCTGAGCATCGTGCTAATCCTCGTCTCGAGTTCTGCCCTCGCCTTGATTAGAAACAGGGCCCATAAATCAGTGCCAGGAGACAGAAGGCCACCCACCAACCCCTGAGTGCCAGCGCTTCACTCTTTGGTGGAACGGCACTTGATTTGTTAATAGTGTACATAATGGCGCCATTTTCACAAGCCGCATTAAATCATACGTGCTATGCCCTGTGTGAGCGTTAGAGCAAAAGAGAGGCACGGTGGTGATACAGAACTTCACTGGAGGGTTTTTATTTATTTATTTATTTATACTCCCTCTGAAGACTAAATTGGATTCTCGCTGCATTGTTTTCTAATTTGAAACATCCATCATTTATTATTAAAGGAAGAAAAGGAAGGCAGGCTTGCCTAGGGCAGCCAATGCTCCACACCCTATTCCATCCAAACATCAAACACACACACACACACACACACACACACACACACACACACACACACACACACACACACACACACACACACACAGCCCTTACCCTGAAACCACTCTTTTCCAGTTCATTTCTATAGAGAACTGAAGAAGATGCTGAAAATTATGTGCTGCTTCAAATGGATGTCTGATCAATCGCACGTGATCTACATGGCCGAAAAAGAAAGCTGTAAATCCTTTGTAACAAAAATATACCATCTCTAGTCTGAGCTTATACGATCTCCCAAAATAAATCGGTCTGGTCGGACCGCCTTCCTGTTCTGTATTATCAGGATGCCACAGCTAAGTGTCGTAATTAGGCAGTGCCTTTTTCATGCAAAACTGACAGCACAACAATCGGCTCTCTCCACGTCCACGTCCACGTCCCTGCTCTGGCATTTGGTTCGCCTGCCCACATTTGCATTATTTATCGCATCAGGATGAACGTGGGGCTGCCGTGCGCCACGGCGTCGGCCGATTAGTGTGGCATTACATATGTTAAGCGCGAGACGGGCTGTTCCTTTTTCCTCATGCGCCACTGCACCAACGTGGGCTGATGAAAAAAAAAGGAAGCTCTCATTTAATATCTCGTTGCTCCAGAAAATCGAATATGAATGAGAAGTGCTGAGGGAGAAAGGGAGGGAGCGAGGGAGCGAGGAGGTGTCTGGCACTGTTTGTGTTTGTCCGGCCGAATGTGCGGATAAGTGGAAAGCTTACTACGAGATAATAGTAAGGACAGGTGGCGCTACAGCTTCATGTCTCTTCTGGCTCCAGCACAGAGCACACCTTCACCCACACCCCCTTTTATTATTTACTCTTTTGGTTTATATGAAGCGCGGTGAGATGCACGCGTCCGGCTGCTCGTGCCGCACTCGCATGGCGTTCCTTAAAGGTCTGTGTGCACTTGTATGAGGCAGCAAGCCTCCTAAATAAAGGCTTAACTACACGAGAGATTCGTTTAAGTACTAATAAGAGAACAGGATGGTAAAAGAAAACGCTTCATCGGCGTCTGATCCGACAGCAACTGATCCTCTCTTGCTTTTTATATCAGCTGTGTTTTGTGAGTAAAACCTGACAGAGGTAACACCGGAGGCGAGAGATATATAGGCGGGAGAGAGAGCAAGCAAAATGAAGGAAGGAGGGAGGGAGGGAAAGAAGAGAGGTAGAAGTCTGATTTCCTTAAAATGAAACAAGACTCTTAGTTAAGGCATCGCCTCTGGAATCACGAATGAACGTCAAGCTACCTCTGAACGAATACATCGCTCATACACGCGACGCTCGCCACCTTACGACACGTAAATAAAAATCTGGAGTAATTATCAGAGCTACCACACAGACACTTGTTCACTCAGACCAGCAACACACGAAAGGGAGGAGGAGGAGGAGGAGGAGGAGGAGGAGGAGGAGGAGGAGGAGGAAGATTTACTTTACTAAAATGGCTCCCTGAGATCTTTCAGCTTCGGTGCTGAGCAAAAAATACACATAAAATAATTATTCTAAATTGTGATGACGTTTGTGAAAATAATTAGAGTGCGAATGCAATCTTGTCGCAGGGTTTATTTCTTTCTCTGTCAGAAATGATTCTTTGCTATAGGAGGGAGAGACAGAGAGGGGGGAGGAGAGGGAGAGACAGAGAGAGATAGAGATAGAGAGAGGGAGAGAAAGAGGGAGAGAGAAATGGGAGACAGAGTGGGAGAAAGAGAGACAGAGAGAGAGAAAGACAGAGAAAGAGAGAGACTGAGGAAGAGAGAGAGAGAGAGACAGAGAGAGAGGGAGAGCGAGAGGGATATAGAGAGTGTGAGAGAGAGAGAGAGAGAGAGAGAGAGGGAGGGAGAGAGAGAGAGAGAGTTTAGAGAGCGAGATAGAGAGAGCGCAAGCGAGAGGGAGAGAGAGAGAGACAGAGGAAGAGAGAGAGAGAGGGAGAGCGAAAAGGAGAGAGAGATTAGAGAGCGAGAGAGAGAGAGAGCGCGAGCGAGAGGGAGAGAGAGACAGAGGAAGAGAGAGAGAGGGAGAGAGACTGAGGAAGAGAGAGAGAGAGAGAGAGGGAGAGAGACTGAGTAAGAGAAAGAGAGAGGGAGAGCGTGAGGGAGAGAGATAGAGAGCAAGAGAGAGACAGAGAGAGAGAGAAAGACATAGGAAGAGAGAGAGAGAGAGAGAGAGGGAGAGTGAGAGGGAGAGAGATTAGAGGGCGAGATAGAGAGAGAGCACGAGCGAGAGACAGAGAGAGAGACAGAGAGAGAGAGAAAGACAGGAAGAGAGAGAGAGAGAGAGAGATTAGAGAGAGAAAGTGAGAGAGAGAGAGAGTGTGAGAGAGAGAGAGAGAGAGAGAGAGAGAGAGAGAGAGAGAGAGAGAGAGAGAGAGAGGTTTTATTGCAGTCTATGGACGAGGTAAGATTCACTAAGCCGTAGGGTGGTGTGTTGACTCAGATGCCAGTTCTTCAATTAATTAATTAATTAATATATATAAAGATAAAAAACAAGCACTCCTCGGAAAAGGGACGGATTTTCGTCCTGCTGCTAAACGACACGGAATAATCGTCCTGAAGGATTTACACACACAAAGTGGCTCGAGATGTTTGTTTGATGTTACAGAACTGATCTGTGTTTTTTTTATATAACGTTTTTTTTATTCTTATTATTATTTGTGGCAAAGTGAAAAACAGTGTTCATGCTTTAATTTAATGATGTATCAATATTTGATTAGGGTTGTTGTGGAACAGCACCAGTACAGATCCATAAATAATGGAAGAGCGTGGCAGCTTGGCATAATACTGACAGTAATTTATAGAGTAAGCATGAGCACTATTTCCTGTGCTGCTCCAAACGCCTCGGGCAAATTTAAGTGAAACATGTATACACGGTGGATCTCGGAGACAACATGTATATTTCAGGTAAAAGTGCGTTTGGTATGCGTGTCGGTGCGTGTGTGTGTGTGTGTGTGTGTGTGTGTGTGTGTGTGTGTGTTGTATGGAGAGCAGGCTGTGCACTTAGCCACACATCGGAGAGTGGCTCGTTGCAGCACAGTGCAGTAATTTCTTTGATCATTTTTAATGGCGCTGTTCGTTTCATGTGGGTGTGCTGCTTGTGCACATGCACGCTCACACACACACACACACACACACACACACACACACACACACACACACACACACACACACACACACACACACACACACACCACCCTGCAGGTGTCATTTCACTCCTCCAGCTCTGGGATTAGTATGCGGCAGGCAATAAAGAGCTGGGTCATTACACTGCACCGCACGCATCCATAATATCAACACACCAGCGTCATTACCTTTTCAAAAGGACACTACTGGCTCACTGTCTCCTCAAAGAAATGAAATGGTATGTGGAAGGAAGAGAAACGGCGATAGAAAGGAACAAGAGGGGGATCGGGGAGTGAAATATAGAGGCAGGATGTAACGTAGAGAATCGACGGCGCAAGATGAAAAATGAAAGACACTAGAATGGTTATGCAATAATGAATGATTTACGATGCATTATAAAGAACAAGTAGGAAATACTAAATCCATGGGTGCTAATTGTGCTAAACCTGTAACACTGACGACTGGAGAAAAAAAAAAAAGAAGTGATATAATACAGTAAATAGACAAAACAACATGAAGTACAGCATGAATCAGTCTGAACCCGACCGCCGGCTGCACTACAGGAGAAAGATAGTCATCAGGTGGAATATTAATAACGACACGTGTTCTATTCAGATGGTCTGTTGGAAACAAGGAGGAAAACGATCGGGGAGCTCGGAGCCGTCGGATAGCGGCCCTGCTGGCACGAGACGCCTAGCACCACGGAGAGCGTCCTGTACATACGACGCATGTCTACGTCTCGTATCTGACTCCGACGTGCTACATCACAAACATGTTTAAAGCAGGGGAATAAAAACACAACCACACAAGCATCCGCTCTCAGGAATTTATACCCATTCGCTTCTCTCAACTAGCTAACGAGATAATTACCGCTGTTAGATCGATGATAAAACCGGAACGTGTTTTGCTAGTCTTCTAAACTCTAACCTCTTTTTTTTTATTTTTTTTTTATGATGCCTAACTCTTTTCAGATCCCACACGCAAAATAATTATATCGCTGCATTAGATCTGGCCCTTGGGGGGACACGGCATCTATAAACCACCTCCACAAAGAACTGATTAGATATGAATTAGACTCTCAGAGCTTGAGCAATGTCATACAGGCAATAAAACACACGTCTTGTTGCTTAGGAGAGACGAGCAAACGCGTTCAAAGACCATCTGGCAGCCTGAAGTTGAGTGTATGGAGAGAAAACGATTAGCGAGGAAGAGTGTACGGACCGCCAGGCAGGTAACAGGAACACCCGGAACACCCGCTCATGCATGCGATTATTAAATCGTCAAGATACGAGACGAGAACTTCGGTTAAAGTTCATATCGATCGTCACAACAGGAAGACGATCCGATCTCCTAGGATTGTCACACAAGACAGTCGTTCGTACTAAACTGTACGGATTCTGCATAAAATATGAAACAGCGTGGATGTGTGTGAGGTTAGAGGAGAATAGCCAACGGCTCAAGCTGACAGGAAGCTTACAGAAACGTGACTCAGTGCTATTTACAACTGTGATAAACAGAAAAGCATTTCAGAATGCGAAAGCTAATGATTAAGAACAGGGAGGAGTCTGGGGAAAAAAATGACAGGGCTTTATCCAGATAACCTTGTGTGCTACATACGTTATTCATTCATTCATCTTCTACCGCGTATCCGAACTTCTCGGGTCACGGGGAGCCTGTGCCTATCTCAGGCGTCATCGGGCATCGAGGCAGAATACACCCTGGACGGAGTGCCAACCCATCACAGGGCACACACACACACTCTCATTCACTCACACACTCACACACTACAGACAATTTCCCAGAGATGCCTAAAGATAAAGCAATACAACACCGGTCCTTAAATAACATTAAATATTATAAGGGGAAGTTCTTGTCCATGACGGGTTTGAGACAAACATAATTACATACCAAAATGACGTATGTCATCTTGCACTTCGTAATTAAACACTTCACATTTTGCTGCAAACATCCTCTTGAAATTTCTCAAAGCATCAACATTTCCCACCATCATCATCGTCATCATGCTGTGCATTCATTACCCCAATTAGCCTGCAGAGGGCAGAAAATAACATGCAGATGCCCATGGCTGGGAATATTATTGTGCATTCCTAACAGATGTGTGGGTAAATCTGGCACTCATGACCTGGTTGAAGTGCAGCGTGAGTGGTCGCAGGCCAGAACTGTGTATCCACATGGACACAAAAAAAAGCTTGGCTAGATCTCGAAGAGCTGGGTGAGTAGATTAATTAGTCGGTCAGAGGTTAAGGAAATCTAAGCTGATATAACTGGCTGACTTGATGTTGGCAATTCCAGGCTAGGTCCAGAATCTTCCACATGGATGCAGAGTGTCTTTGCTTAGCTTTTGTGGTCCTCTCTCTAAAGAAGCCTTCAGTATCTTTGTAATCTTACTGATATAGAACAAGAATATTAAACGAGATATTTCAAGACGATTGAAGAAAAATCTGAACTGATTTCGAATATGGTGCTGAATGTAACATGAATCCGGAGGTAGACGCTACAGCCAAAAGTTTGTGGACACCCGACCGACACACCCGTATGAGCTCCTTCTCCACGCTGCGAAGTTGGAAGCACAGAATTGTACGGGACGTCTTTGTACGCCGTAGCTTACGATTTACAGGAAACAAGAGACACAGATCTGTTCCAGCAGGACCATGTTCCTGTGCACGATGTGAGCTTCATGAAGACATGGCTTGCCAAAGTTTGAGTGGAAGAACGCGTTTGGCACCGAGCTGGGATTGTGACTACACACCAGACCTCCTCACTCAGTATCAGTGCCTAATCCTCAACACCAGACTCCAAAATCTAGTAGAAAGCCTTCCCAGAAATCAGTAAAGGGTGATTGTGTTGAGCAACATGGGAGTGACAATCAGGTGTCCGCATACTTTTGGACTTGTAGCCGTTTGTATTTCGCTTATCAGAATGCTGCCTAGCTCTGGGTGTTAAGTATGTTGTGGTTTTACTACTGAAATAAAGAACTCATGGTTGAATAATACACACTCATGGCTGGCAGGCCTAACGATTCCCTGAGCACCCGGGCAAAAAGATCCCACCGGCCTGATAAAAGGGCTCGGATTCTGCAGCAAACGTGCTCATTTTCCAGACGTGGGCCTCCAGTTCACTTTAATTGGCCTTTTCTCCAGCGTTGGACCTTAATTACTTTGTTCCTGGATTAAAGGCCTCAGACTGTTCAGACAAGGCTAAGGTCCTAACCTTTACCAGACTGCTCTCTTTTCTCTCTCTCTCTCTCTCTCTCTCTCTCTCTCTCTCTCTCTCTCTCTCACACACACACACACACACACACACACACACACACACACACACACACACACACACACACACACACACAGAGTGTAGTCTGTATTAAAGGAGGGGGAACTCAGCCTCGGGTCCAGCACGCGTTCCACACGGTGGACCGCTAACCTTTCCTATAAGGCTGTCGACTTAAAAGGTTACTAAAAGATACACAGCCGACGCGGTCGTGAGACATTTGGAATATTTGGATCTATGTCCGTATTTCTCTCGGTGCCAACAACAATAATAATGCTGAAGTATAAAGCAGTCCATTTGCAAGGCTGTGCTGTTTCTCATTAAGCCTCTCAGGAGCAGAAGCTAAAGAATTAGAAGCAAAGGGAGAACAAAAGTCAATTGCTGTTGTACCGTGACAGCTTACGGCAGAAAACCTTGACGAGGTCCGTTCGTGTCCGTTATGATCGGACGGGAAAGACTCCCACAACGTGCTTAGAGTAATACGAGGAATGCACAACTGAATACTTTCATCCCCAAATTCTAAATAAAGTGACTCGAAAACACAAAACACGCTGAAAGACACGGCATAATAAACTCTTTATTTCACATCGACTTGCCGTCGTCGACTCGGATCGTACTTTAGCTGGACAATTACTGGTAATTATTATGCTTTTTTATCATCCCTCACTAAATAGAGGGCACCCCAGACCTCCTCACTTATCGGTGTCTGATCTCACTAATGCTCTTAGTTGAATGAACACAAATCCGCACAGCCGTGCTTCGGCATCTGGTGGAAAGCCTTCCCAGAAGAGTGGAGCTTATTATAACAGCACAGGAGGACCAATTCTGTCTGACGCTCCATGGATAAAATAAACTGTTGTCATGGTCAGGAGTCTACACACATTTTAATTCTAAGGGGGTTTTTACACCTGGTCACTTCCTGCGTTTTCTGTGATCCGATATCTACCCGACGGTAAAAAGACCAGGTCTAAATGCCCTCCGAAACGTTTTGGAGACGGATATAAACCCGATGGTACAAACCCCTTCAGGAGGTGGTCTGGGACGCGTTTCAGATGAAACTGGACAGGTGTAAATGCATGTGGTTGTTCGAGCCACATACGTCAGCGCTAAACTCCTCCCAAACGGAACTACGTCACTCGCAGGTGACTCACGAGTCGTGCATCCCGCCAGAAACAAATATGTTTTCCCACCGGCGCTGCTCCGATCTTTCACCCAGGCGTCTCGTCGCGTCTTAAAACGCGCTGCTGCCACCAGCGAACATGCAGCAAACAGTAAATGCTGTTTTTTGTAGCAACCGCATACACCAAAGCGTGTTCCGTTTCAATTACCCCGGAAATGAGGTAAAACATATTAGCATTTTGGGAGGGAGCAGAAAGATCGGATCGATATCAGATTCGCCGAGACGCGTTTATGTGGCCTGATGTAAACGGAAGAGTTTTAACAAATCAGATAGATATCGGATCAGAGACGACACACAAAGTGACCGGGTGTAAAAAGGCCCTAAAATACAAACATGTTAAGGGGTGAAACAAAGGATGGACATCGAGGTGTTGTGAAGCGGCCCGGCACCAAGCGGTTGATTTCTAATCATTGATTTCTGCGGGGGGGGGAGTCGTGGCCTAATGGTTAGAGAGTCTGACTCCTAACCCTAAGGTTGTGGGTTCGAATCTCGGGCCGGCCACGACTGAGGTGCCTTCTTGATTATGTGATGAGTTCCTGTGAATTCATACATTACTAAACACTGTTACTATAGAAACGACGACATAAGAACAATTAGAATTCAACTCTACAGCATTAAATGTGTTTTTTTGTGATATTAGCTGAATTTAAATGAATTATTTCTAGGCATTAAACATGAACACATTAGTCAGGATGTTTAAATAACGTTTGCATGTATTATTCCTGCACCTTCGTAAGACTGCGTCCACCGCGTTCTCCTGTCCGGTGTCCTTCTTTCCGAAAGTGCACGAGAAACGTTTGTGTTGCGTGTTACGTGGCTTCCCCGGTGTGGCCAGCAATGAGTGATAGGCTAATCGATGTGGAGTCTAATCAGTCAGCTTAACTCTAATACCCTGGACAGGTTCACATCATTATCATGTCAGGCAGCACACACTTTGAGGTGACAAGGAAAAAGGCTCAAAGATTAAAGTCAATCTAAGTGAAGGAGTCTCCGCAGGTTTTAAAGCTGTGGGCAACATAAAAGAGATGCTTTATCTGATACACAGTCTGAATCGGAGCTGCAGAAAACACACACACACACACACACACACACACACACACACACACACACACACACACACACACACACACACACACACAAGCAGAAAACGTGAGGCTTTTATGTGTCCAATCCCCACAACACTTTCACTGCCACAGTTTACCGCTCGTCTGTAACCAGCCTCAGCTTTGGTCTGAGCTTGATCGAGTCGAGAACACACGAGGGTAGAGAGCTTATAAATCATCTATAAACACCTTAACGCACACTGTTTACAGGTAGTAAACGATGCATGAAACAGGAACCAGGTTTGCATTTCAGCTTCAAAGGGGCTGGTTTAAGTTAGATAGTCGCCTCGCTAAGACATCTCGCTAATAAAGCTTAAGGAGCTCATTATATATCATAAACGAGTTTTCTTCTGAACGTTACAAAGCCGTGACACTTCCGACTCCTTACATTCATGTTAAATAAACCTCCTTATAGTCTCCATGTCGTCTTTCAGCATTTACTATTAGATGATTAGGTTAATATTAGGAATTTATTAATATTCATATGAATATAATAGAATAATAGAATAATCAGAAGGATGGATTTAAATCCTGTTTGTCTCATGTCCATCCGTGTTGATGCCTGAACGTCTTCCTCGCGACACTCAGGACTTTAAGACTTTGTAGAGTTTCATCACTATTTCTGTTTTTTCTCTACAACACTAGAGGTGATATTTTTATAGAAAAGATCCAGAAAAACAAAAACGCTTCTTTTTCTTCCACACAGATGTTTGTATGTTCAGAGTAAATGTTGGTATCAAACCCATTTCTGCTCTCTGAGAAGCTCCGAGTGTTTGTTCGTCTAAAAAGCAGCTCAGGTTTCTCTTCATCACTAAAATTCAGTGTAAGATCATCAACAGAGGGAAAAACACACGTCTAAAACACGCCGAAAGAACGACAGAGTCCTGATTCATTTTAGATCAGACTCACAGGGCCTTTTTACACCCGGTCACTTCCTGTGTTGTCTCTGATCCGATAGCTATCTGATTTGTTTAAACTGTTCCATTTACATCAGGCCACATAAATGCGTCTCGTCGAATCGAATAATATTTGACCTCATTTCCGGGGTAACTGAAACAGAACACACTTTGGTGTATACGGATTTCAGAACGCGATCAAAAAGAAGACGAAAAAACTGGTTACGACGTTTATGCTACAAAAAACAGCGTTTACTGTTTGCTGCGTTTTCGCTGGCGGCAGCAGCGCGTTTTAAGCCCCGACGAGACGCCTGGGTGAAAGATCACCTGCGAGTGACGTAGTTCCGTTTGGGAGGAGTTTAGCGCTGACGTATGTGGCTCGAACAACCACATTCATTTACACCTGTCCAGTTTCATCTGAAACGCGTCCCAGACCACCTCCTGAAGGGGTTTGTACCATCGGGTTTATATCCGTCTCCAAAACGTTTCGGAGGGCATTTAGACCTGGTCTTTTTACCGTCGGGTAGATATCTGATCACAGAACACACAGGAAGTGACCAGGTGTAAAAAGCCCCACAGACACATCAGACGATTATTAATGGTGTGTAGATAAAAACAGCAAAACAACCAATTTCTACAAACAAAAGTTCACTTAAAAACCTGTGTAACATGAAGAGGACAAACAATTTAGGTAAAAGTGGATCAGCCGCTGGGATCCCTGTTACGATTCCCGAAAACATTAAAAAAAATTAAATAAATAAATATTTAAAAAAAAAAAGAATCACCATCCTAAAGATTTCGTTCAAATAAATGCAGGTAACCAGATTTATCTCACACGCTACACGTAAGCTTTAATGCACAGACGCTGTGGGGCAATGTTGACTTGCTTGATGTGAAAGCATGTTCCATAGCGTTAAGGACGACCGAGAGCCAATTAAAACAGTCGAGGACAAAAATAAATAAATAAAGCCATGCGATATTTGACCCAACAAGCAAATAGGATGAGCTCGACATTAGCCAAGTCCTCCATCATGGAATTGGTTCTGCGGTGCGTCAAAAGTGCCAAATATGCAAAAATATGTGTCTGCATGGCAAAAGTGCAGGCCTGTATTAAGAGGACTGATCTGGTTTTGTAATTAGTGTTGTCTGTATAAGGTCAAGCTTATTCAATTCGTGTGGAGATTAAATCACTGCAAGGTCTTTAGAGTCAGCAGCAGAAATAGAGGGAACAAAGCCTGGAGATGGCGGTGGGGGTGAGGGGGGGGGGTTTGAGCGAGAGAGTGAGAGCGAGAGACAAAAGAGAGAGATTCGTGAACTCTGGCCTTGTTTGAACAATCCAGAACAAAAACAGTCATTTAAGGGTTTTTTGTTCTGTCAAGTGTCTGAGTTCGTAATTTACTATTTCTCAATGGCTGTCAGCTTACTTTATAATGTAGACTTCACGCTGACGCAAAACTCTGGTGGATACTAGTCTCTCCAAACACTGTGTTTTGATAACTAAATTGCCTCTCTCATTATACCGAACGGAGCCAAAGGTCTGCATACCAAGAGTGTGAAATTAGAATTTTTGCAGGATCAGAAGTACAGTACATCATTACAAAAAAGAACATTGGCAATTACCTTACAACGATGAACATAATGAACTACGGCCTGAAAATGACTAAATGACTCAAATTCTGTTTTTTTTTTCTCCTCCCTCTGTTGAATAGCTGACAGTGATTAAATGTTGCGTGTTAAAGGCACTGATGATGAGGGCCCTTCCTGTCTGAGAGCATATTTGAGATTAGCCTGTGATTATTTCCAGGCTAACAGCGAATGCAATTAAGAAAGACGAATTAAGAAATACAAGTTAGCTTACATCCGAAAAGGAAAAAAAAAAAAAAAACTTT
>NC_062519.1:42143037-42168037 GCF_022655615.1 Tachysurus fulvidraco | reverse complement strand
GAGACGATCGACAATAAGCCTGGATCTACACGACGTTAATGGCAACGAAGCGGCCACTTGTAAACAGCAGAACGCCATTAAGCGTGAGCGACGCTCCGTCACTTCTGTGGCAGGACAGAGATGCCACAGAGGGGCATAAGAAGGGCAGCTCAGGAGATCACGGCACATACCGAGCACGAACGTCAGCAGTCGGTAGTGAAATTCAGGTTCAGAGAAATCTCACAAATGACAATATATATATATATATATATAATGATGTAAAACGTACAAACGCTACACGCACGTAGCCTTCGATACAATGTTAGCTATGCATATAAATTTAACCGAACACAAAATTTCGATCGGATCCTATTTATTTTCATCCGTTAGTTCAGCAGTTCCCAAAGTGGATGTCGCGACCGGGGTCGCGAGATGATTTCCAGAAACTTTATTTTTTTATTTTTATTTATTTTTTACTTATTTATTCGTATATGTTAAAAAAGGTTGAAATGATGTGAGTATAAATTTAGGATAATTAAAATAAACCGGAAATAAAACTTTGTTTGCTCCGATTAATTACGACAGTTAAGTGACGGCGTCGATCACAATTCACAGCACGACATCATGCGCTAGCTGGATGCACATTCGGTGTTTTGCTAAACAGCGATCGGCCTACTTTGAGATCTAAACTTGATCAAAGAATGAAATGGTGGTTATGAAGTTATAATTGTTCCAAGGCGCCGGCCGACGCTGTACGCGTGTTACAGGTAGCTTGTCCGTATTCTCCCTGTAAGCATTTCACAGTTATGGGATGTATTTGTTTTTGTTTTAGCTTTTGTCAGCAGTCTAATTTTGGGGGTCGCGGTCTGAAAAGATTGCGAACCCTTGCACTAGTTTTATCCATGCATGGACAAGAGTGGGAAAAAATCAGAAGCTCGGTCATCCAAGATTTTCCATTAGGTATCTAGCCATGTTTGAACTGCTTAATTTTTTACAAGACAGATTGATTAGCTATATTAAATTTCCCATTTTAACATACCGCCATAATAATTTAATCATCCTGATCAGTTGGCCTCGACAACACAGTAAAGTGAGCGTGTCCATCATTTCGGTCTTAAGGAGAGTCCAGGAGGGGGGAATAATATTACTACATGGTGTTTATCGTGAAACCTCAGCTGGATGGTGGATTTTCAAGCGACTCTGGTAATGTGCAGTAAGATGTACAATATAAATAATTAATAAATCCATATTTTCAACCAAAATATTTTGATATAATCCTTTTATGCGGCTGACATTTCCGTTGTCGAGCAGGTGAGTGCGGTAAAATGTCTTTAATCATCTTCTGATGATTCCACCATCATCTGCTGCTTTTTGTCCCCCATTACGGCTCCTGTTTTGACCGTTTTCGGCCGAAATGTTTTATTAAACGTACACTGGGAGATTTAAGTTCATGTCAATGAACTCAAAATGTTGTTTATTTATCTTTATAGGACAGGACGGAATCGGTGTGAGACGGAGCATATGAGACACAGGCAGTGTCCTATAATATTATGGGAATCATATTTTAGCTCATCTCCAAATGGGTAGTTGACATGACATGGCTTTTTCACTGTCACAGGAGATAAAACATAATTTATTTCCCATTTTCATAATTTAGAATACTGTAAATGGTTAAACATTTTCTTGTTTTATATGAATTTGTTGTTTTAATACCCAAGTTATTGTTCGTTTTTTTAGAACTTTGAGCCAAATCTCAAAATTGTCCTATGGTGTGACGGTAGACAACATTATTTCATAAATATTACATTTTATAAGTAAAGAAAATAATGTTTAAAAATCTTAATGAACACTCCTGGCATAATTGTGCAAGTGTCTACTTCACTAAGTGGCCATCACTTTTCATATACATACATTTCTAAAAGTGTAGGAATTTCATAAAGTTTGTCACACAAAAAAATGTCCTTTGGTGTTATGCAAAAACCTAATTTTAATTTGGGCAATATCATGGACAACTACATTTAATTGAAAGACCCCACTCAAGGTCATGTGACTGAAGACCCCTATGAAGGCCATGAGAAGTGCACATGGTAAGTATTTGTCTCAGAATTGTTTAAATATTGAACTATGTTTTAAGACCACTGAAGTTAAGTTTGTTTGTCCTTTGGTGTGACACCATTCATCTATTCATGGTGAAAATGATTCTAATTAGTACTTTCATGTAAAATAAATATCACTTTAAGAAAATAATGTTTTAATAATGTGAACAATTCAGTCTCGAGTATTTATTTTATGTTATTTAATATAATTTCTTAGTACTTTTTAAATGTCACACCATAGGACACATTTACAGTATTGTTGAGTGAAAAAGTGAAAAAAATATGTGAAGTCATTAACAAAATGAGTGACCAGTACTATTTTCTGAAACTGCAGTTTTCATACTCCACAAATATATGTGTATTTTTTCTTAAAAAGTTATGCTTTCCAAAAAAAAGTACTTTTTCTTGGTCATTTGTCAACTACCCAAATGTATTGGGGAGAAAAAGCCTGCTCATTTGACACGTTTCTGAGCTACAGCGATGGTAGCCATGTAATACTGTGTAGGAATAATGAAGTGATGATTATTATATTTGTGCACAGGGGCATTGTCGTGCTGGAACAGGTTTGTGGGCTGTGGTTAAGGTGTTTGACTACTGATCCAAGATCACTGGTTCGAATCCCAGGTCCACCAAGTTGCCCCTTAGCAAGGCCCTTAACCCTCAATTGCTCAGGTGTATAAACTGAAATAAGACAATATAAGTCACTCTGGATAAGAGTGTCTGCTAAATGCTGTAAATGTTTGCGCCTATTAGATCCGGTGAAGAGAAATTGTAAAGCTTCAGCATACAAAGACATTCTATACACTTCGTGTGTCGTCTCTGATCCGATAGCTATCTGATTTGTTAAAACTGTTCCGTTTACATCAGGCCACATAAACGCGTCTCGGCGAATCGGATATCGATCCGATCTTTCTGCTCCCACCCAAAATGCAGATATATTTTACCTCATTTCCGTTTCTGGCGCGATGCGCGACTCGCGAGTCACCTGCGAGTGACGTAGTTCCGTTTGGGAGGAGTTTAGCGCTGACTTATGTGTCTCGAACAACCACATTCATATACACCTGTCCAGTTACATCTGTAACGCGTCCCAGACCACCTCCTGAAGGGGTTTGTACCATCGGGTTTATATCCGTCTCCAAAACGTTTCGGAGGGCATTTAGACCTGGTCTTTTTACCGTCGGATAGCTATCGGAACACAGAAAATGCAGGAAGTGACCAGGGGTAAAAAAACCACTATATGTTATCACGTTATGTGAACTGTTTTTCAGCTTGTCAATGTGATTTCTAAACAAAAACTGAACCTAATTTGTACTAGATAAGAAATATCTGATCTCATGGACAGTGGTGACTGTTATACACTTTGCTGTCCGAACCGCAGTGTGTGAATATTAAAAGGTTGTGTTCGTGTTGTTTTCACAGCACACACCTCTGGTTTAGGGGCACGAGTGCAAAGTGTGCAGTAGATTCATTCATTCATTCATTCATTCATCTTCTACCGCTTATCCGAACTACCTCGGGTCACGGGGTGCCTGTGCCTATCTCAGGCGTCATCGGGCATCGAGGCAGGATACACCCTGGACGGAGTGCCAACCCATCACAGAGCACACACACACTCTCATTCACTCACACACTCACACACTACGGACAATTTTCCAGAGATGCCAATCAACCTACCATGCATGTCTTTGGACCGGGGGAGGAAACCGGAGTACCCGGAGGAAACCCCCGAGGCACGGGGAGAACATGCAAACTCCACACACACAAGGCAGAGGCGGGAATCGAACCACCGACACTGGAGGTGTGAGGCGAACGTGCTAACCACTAAGCCACCGTGCCCCTCTGTGCTGTAGATCAAAAAGGTTATTCCAACACTCAGGCAAAACGCAGTTACAGGCTGAACGTCTGCCTTCAAGCAGCACTCCTTAAAACACAGAAAAGACATTTATTATTACCCGCAGCTACGAGTCACAGCAGATCAGCCCCACCACCCTCTTCTTTTTCCGACCGCTAAAACTTTTATCGGCTTTCATCAAACCAGGAGCTGAAGGTGCGCATCGGATCCTGTCTTCCCAGCCAACCAGGCCTGAAACAGATGCATGAGCTGTCGCGCTCCGCCCTACTTTCATCGTTCATCAGCGCTGGGAAGGATATGAAAAATAGCACATCTTTAAACGTCGAGAAGGAGAAGGATGTGTTGGTAATACATTTACATAGGCAGAGAGGGGGTGCAGGTTAGAAAATTCCGCCCCCGACTTAGAACGCATATTTCACTCCACTCTTACTGATGAATGCTGGCTAAAAGGGAACATCGCCCAGTAATGTACAGATATTCAATAAAGGGCCACTTAATGGGCACAGTCAGGGGAAAGAAACGTAACCCAAAAAGCTTTTTGATGTAAAGACACTAATTCAGTTAACAACATTGATCAACCTGTCATGCTTTCAGTATGGTGCAATGGCTTTTAGCACCATGTGTGGGCATTAATGAAGTTATGAAGTCGCCAAAAAAAATAAAAAAAATACAGCTTTCATCCCTTGTCCTTGTCAGATCCAATCTTTTTTGGACTGGAAGGAACAATGCCGTGTTTCTGCATGTAGCATCATAATAGCGTTTTAATACAACCTTCCTGAATCTAGCCACTAACACGAGGAATAGAGCTGGTGTGCTGCACAGAATATCCACCGGTCGTTCTCACATATACACTTCTTCGGTGGAATTAAACAGCAAATAATGGAGAATGGGATTAAGTGTGAACGTATAGAAGAAGCTCCAAGAAGACTGAGGCTGCAGTCTTGGGTCATTTTCACACTTGACCTGGGACTTCCATATTTCCATTTGGTGAAGTGTTAAATATGTTTTCGAGTCCATCAGAGGTCCAGAGATCTGAACCCTGGTCCACTTAAATAATAGAGTTGTTTGACTCGCTTCATCTGAACCCTGCTGTGAGTCTCATCTAATGCTGTGGAAGCTATCTTCTCAACTCTGGACCCACGTTTTGCTGACGTTGATTTTATAAGGTTAAAACATTTTTAACTACCTTTTTTTAATACATATGATTTTTTAGAATGTTTTCAATGCTGAAATATGTTTAAATGTTAAAGCATTAAAACTTCTTCTTCTTCTTCTTTCGGCTTTTCCCTTCAGGGGTCGCCACGGCGAATCATCTCTCTCCACCTATCCCTATCTTCTGCATCCTTAACACTTGCTCCCACTAGCTTCATATCCTCATTAATTACATCCATATACCTCGTCTTTGGGCTTCCTCTTTGCCTCCTGCCTGGCAGCTCCATGTCCAACATTCTCCTACCGATATACTCACTCCCTCCTCTGAAAATGTCCAAACCATCTTAACCTGACCTCCCTAACTTTGTCCCCCAAACATCCAACATGAGCTGTCCCTCTGATGTACTCGTTCCTAATGTAAAAGCATTAAAACACTACCAAGATATTCCAGGTGGTTGCTATGCTAACCCAGTAGGTTGCCAGGATGCTGCTAGGTGGTTTCAAGGCCAAACCAGCAGGTTGCGTTAATATTCCTGGGGCTAGCTATGATAATCCAAAGGGTTGCTGTGATGCTGCTAGCTGCGTTGCTATGATAACCCACTTGGTTGCTAGGAAGTTTCAAGATTTCCCACGTACCACGATGACTAAAAAGAAGAGATTTTCCCTGCGCAGATTCAAGCATAAAAAATTCCGACCCATGAAAATGTCATAGAAGAAGAAGTCGTCTCGCTGATAGCTTTTCAGGCAGCTTTTAAATCATTAGTGCAGTGAAACAAAAAAGGAAAAAAAAAAGGAAAATCAAATAATACCAAGAAAGACTACAAAGAGCATGAGGAGTGTCTGGAAAGTGAAGCGTCATTTATGAGCCAATCAACAGCGAGAACGTGACTTACTTTCAGAAAAAAATAAAAATGATGTACTCGAGTATTTGTAATGTAAAAATTATTACGATTCACATCCTGTGTATTCAGGGTGTATTCAGCCAGAAACTTGGTGACTTAAAGGTGAGTCGGGACGAATAATAAACAAAAATCAAAACAAACGTGTAGCCAATGAGCAGAAAGGGGTGTGTCTTGTCGATATGGGCGGAGAGAGTGTTCAGTGCGCGTGTGTGACGTTAGCAGAAAGCGGTTTTAACATCGACATGGAGGATAAAAACAAAGAAAGAAAGAGAAGAAAGACTTACGATAAGGACAAGAAGTAGGACGTGTTAATATAGGATCAGCTTTCCAGCGCTGGAGAGAACTGAAGGAGCAGGAAGTCGGCCACATATTCACAGGTTGGAGTTTCCCGAGTCAATAACTCCTGAGCTAAACGCTGTTTTGCTTTGTTACACAGAACTAATATATGCCTTTGTCCTTTACATCATTATGCTTGTGTGGCATTTTTGCTTGTTTGTTTATCTACAATCGTATTGTTCTTCCCTTCAGCTATGATAAAGACACGTTTCTTTCTGTTAGTCGCCTGGGTTACGTATGTATGTGTGGGCGGAGCTATCGATACAGGGGTGGGACCTGTCAACATTGTATTTCAAACAACGTAGACCCCACCTTTAAGCTTAGTCTGTGGTGCTTTAAGAAATAAATGATTCAAGAAATAAATTACAATCTTATTTTAGTTATATTTAATTTAATTTTTGTTATATGCTAAATGAAAAGCTTCCATGTACCCAATATGTGATTGCCAATGATCCTGGTGAATAAAATAAATATGGAATACATGTAGTCACTGGTAACGTCCTGGGTTATGAGTGTGAAACTACTATATAAGGTGGAAAGGGAAAAGATGATGATAAAGGACTATATAAAAGACTGAAATATTACTTTCATTTCAAGGAGTGAGTTACAGTAATCGCTTGAATTAGAGTTATTTAGGAAGAAAAAACAACAACAAAGCACCTGGGTGTAAATTCTTACCTTAAAGATATCCTCAAAATGATCAACTGTGCAATAAATGAGTCAGGAGGTTCACGCGTCTCCAGCGACTGGCAGTCATTTCCATACGGATATCTAGATATTAAAAAATATAATGTTAATCAGGAAATATTAACAAAATCGCAAATTTTAGTGGCAAATACTCTTAAGGGGAACTCCTTAAGACATTGCAATAATATTAGTATAAATAAATAAACGCATAACAAGTAAACCTCACCAGTCTTCTTCTTATGATGAACAGATCATTTTAATGACACATCGCGAGCTCAAAAAACCTACCAGCTCTTTGTTTTCAGTGTGATTATTCACAATTACGTGCACTTGTAGTGTCCTGCTGCCTCAGATCCAAACAGCTGACTACATCTCCTGCAATAGCACTGATTTATCAGGAAACTGAGGGATGCTTTCCTGCAGAGGAGGAAAATAAAATCAGTTCGGTGGAAAAGCCAAGCGACAGAATCCGGTTCACGAAACAGAGGAACTATACGTACAGATTTAAGTAAAACAGCTTGAGAGCTGAGGCGCATTATGATATAACGTCAACACTGAGATATAACATCATCTAATAGCACAGTGCTTTTTAAATCTCAAACCCGATTGGTCAGAAAGTGATGATTAATCTTATTTAACAGCACGGATTGTACAGGAAACGAAACACAACTAACAATGTGGTGACTTTTTTCTGTAACGTCGTCTCGTAAACTATATAAATAAATAAACTGACAATAAAGCTGAAGTGGTAACAGGAACAGGAATATTTTATGCTATAATAACCTATGCTGATGTTGATTGTTTTCTTATAACAGCACATCACTGAGTTTTTAATGCCTTACATAATACAAGTTAATATATATATCGCAGGTGTCAACAATATTATGACACGTTGTGCTTAAATCTGGGCCTCGGATTAAAACATAAATATTATGATAGAGATATCACAGTATGTGCAGTTTCACCCCTGGGCAGAATTACTGTATGACTAAAATGACAGGCATTCAGAAGACCTGCACTCTGAAGACCTACACTCAGAAGACCTACACTCAGAAGACCTACACTCAGAAGACCTGCACTCAGAAGACCTGCACTCAGAAGACCTGCACTCAGAAGACCTGCACTCAGAAGACCTTCACTCAGAAGACCTGCACTCAGAAGACCTTCACTCAGAAGACCTGCACTCAGAAGACCTGCACTCAGAAGACCTGCACTCAGAAGACCTGCACTCAGAAGACCTGCACTCAGAAGACCTGCACTCAGAAGACCTGCACTCAGAAGACCGGCACTCAGAAGACCGGCACTCAGAAGACCTTCAGTTAGAAGACCTGCACTCAGAAGACTTTCATTCAGAAGACCTGCACTCAGAAGACCTGCACTCAGAAGACCTTCAGTTAGAAGACGTGCATTCAGAAGACCTGCACTCAGAAGACCTACACTCAGAAGACCTACACTCAGAAGACCTTCAGTTAGAAGACCTGCACTCAGAAGACCTTCATTCAGAAGACCTTCATTCAGAAGACCTGCACTCAGAAGACGTGCATTCAGAAGACCTTTACTCAGAAGACCTGCACTCAGAAGACCTGCACTCAGAAGACCTTCAGTTAGAAGACCTGCACTCAGAAGACCTGCACTCAGAAGACCTGCACTCAGAAGACCTTCAGTTAGAAGACCTGCACTCAGAAGACCTGCACTCAGAAGACCTGCACTCAGAAGACCTGCACTCAGAAGACCTGCACTCAGAAGACCTGCACTCAGAAGACCTGCACTCAGAAGACCTGCACTCAGAAGACCTGCACTCAGAAGACCTTCAGTTAGAAGACCTTCATTCAGAAGACCTTTACTCAGAAGACGTGCATTCAGAAGACCTTTACTCAGAAGACCTTTACTCAGAAGACCAAAACTCAGAAAACCTTCACTCATAAGACCTACATTCAGAAGACCTCCACTCAGAAGAGCTCCATTCAGAAGACCTAAACTCATACGACCTTCATTCAGAAGACCTTCATTCATAAGACCTGCATTCAGAAGACCTACCATGCTTTAACGTGAAGACAGAAGTGTGCAGTCTGTTCCTCAGTCAAGTTATACACACACCAAACATTTGGAAACTATGAGAGAGAGAAAAGTTAATGTTAATTATTCATTTTCAAGTTTCTTCCCACTATTTTAAGTTCAAGGCAAAGAATCAGTCAGTGTTTAGATGTATGACGTCATCAGCTACCCCTGAGGCTCCTGTTCGTGATAGTTTAAACACCTTCATGTGAGTGTGCTTTCAGTTTAAAACACCTTGTTTTTAAGCACTGACACTTGTTAAAGTGTTCACACTCGATTTAATTCAGATACTCGTGTAAACAAACACACTAGCTTCGAGCTTGCTAGCTAAACACAGCTACCTGCTTTAACTGCTCACAACTCGCTCTGCTTCACTTCTCTGGATGTCAACCTTCATTTTATTCGACATTTAATTCCCTTCCGAGCCAAAGCAGAAAGTGGGATTTCACTTCACACCACACTTCACTCTCAAATCGGTAAACAAATCTAAAGTATCCGCGCAATCCGTGTGTACCGCCGCTTGTCCTAGTCAAAGTCTGAGAGACAGCGCAGCGAGCCAATAGGATGTTTCAACTCGCTGCCGCTGTTCGGTCAGAACCAATCACAGAACGAGAAAAGGAATGGGCGGTGCTTTTGTGAGGATACCGCGAGGATTGCCATGGTGACCGTGCAAGCGCCGCGTGCAGAGCAGATGGAAACGGCGTTGGAGTGGCAGCAAATAGGGCGCGTGCAATAAAGTGAGCGGTTGTCTTGGTAACTGTAAACGTCACCGTCAGTGTATTGTTAAATTTGATTGTCAAAGATTTGAAGATGTTTACTCATAAACCGATTTATAAAACATATCCTTGTAATATTGAGCAAAATTAAACAAAGTGCTACGATATAAAACATCCTATTGGCTCAGTGCACGATAGGATATAATATTTATGTTTACTATGTCGTCCACATTAAACACATTTTATTATCAAACTATTCAAGACTTTTTCTTGTTAAAATAAATATGAGGAATAAATCTTCTAAAATAAACCCTTTACTTGGTTTTCTTTATGCTGTGCGAAAATTACTTAACAGTTTTTTTTTAACTTTTAGAGTGTGTATATATAATGTATTTATATAACGCACTTATATAGTGTGTATATATAGTGTATTTATATAATGTACTTATATAATATATTTATATAGTGTATTTATATAATGTACTTATATAATATATTTATATAGTGTATTTATATAGTGTATTTATATAATGTACTTATATATTTATATAGTGTATTTATATAATGTATTTATATAATGTAATTATATAGTGTATTAATATAGTGTGTATATATAATGCACTTATATAGTGTGTATATATAGTGTATTTATATAATGTACTTATATAATGTACTTATATAGTGTATTTATATAGTGTGTATTTATATAGTGTCTTAATATAATGTATTTATTTAATGTACTTATATAGTGTATTTATATAATGTACTTATATAATATTTTTATATAGTTTATTTATATAATGCACTTATATATTTATATAGTGTATTTATATAATGTACTTATTTAGTGTATTTATATAGTGTATTTATATAATGTATTTATATAATGTACTTATATAGCGTATTTATATAATGTATTTATTTAATTTACTTATATAGTGTATTTATATAATGTACTTATGTAGTGTACTTATATGATATATTTATATAGTGTATTTATATAATGTATTTATATAATGTACTTATGTAGTGTACTTATATGATATATGTATATAGTGTATTTATATAATGTATTTATATAGTGTATATATAATGTATTTATTTAATGTACTTATATAGTGTATTTATATAATGTACTTATGTAGTGTACTTATATGATATATTTATATAGTGTATTTATATAATGTATTTATATAGTGTATTTATATAATGTATTTATATAATGTACGTATATAGTGTATTTATATAGTGTGTATATATAGTGTATTTATATAATGTACTCATATAGTGTATTAATATAGTGTATTTATATAGTGTACTTATATAATATATTTATATAGTGTATTTACATGATGTAATCACCGAATGTATTTTTAGCCTCTGAAAAATATTTTTTAATATTCTAATTTAAATATAACAAAAACATTACAATTGAGGCTGTTTGTATAAAAACAGCTAGCTGTTAGCATTAGTGTATAGAATACCGTATCATAGCGGTTATCGTCATGCTAGGTAACATTTGTGAGATTAGCCAAATGAGGGCTAAGGGCCGTGCTCAGGGGCCCAGCAGTGGCAGACAACCTTCCAATCACTAGTCCAACACCTTTAACCTTTAGGCAATCATCCCTCGGTTCATCCCTCAGTTCATCACCCAGTTCATCACCCAGTTCATCACCCAGTTCATCACCCAGTTCATCACCCAGTTCATCACCCAGTTCATCACCCAGTTCATCACCCTGTAATGATGTTTTCCAAGAAATGGCTTTTGGTTAAAGTTGAACTCTATAGATATAAAATCTAAGTAAAAAATAGGTGAACTGATAAATGTTTGTGATTTTTTTTTAACTTTTTCAGAACTCTTGCTTTCCTGTTGAAAATGAGTTAATTTTTTTCAGACGAACCCTTTGACTCTGTCCTGTTGTATGTGTGTGCTGAAGGTGAAACAAGGTCATCGTTTTAATCAGTAGATTACGTTGTTTCAAGGCTTGCTAAGATTTATCAGAGCATTGAAAGTGCATGGCCATGCAAGCCCAAGTGACTCACAAGCAAACCGCGACTTGGCAATGTCTTTGTTACAAACCCAGATTATTAAAAAGATATCCCATGGCAACTCATTATACCATGAGCTTGGGCTATCCCTCCTCAGGCCCTTTAATTAAATCAGAATTATTCGTAAAATAAAAAACTAACTAAATTTAAAAATAACTGTGATGTGACTGCCAGCTAGTCCGTCATCGTGCCAGCAGGCAGGTGCCTTATCTCAGTCATTTGTCCATCCACCCCCTCCATCACCACCACGCTTCATTTCTTACTAGGTCTCTATTTTCCATCTTTGTCCTCCACTACCTACTCATTTTTCTGCCTTGTCTGCTTTAACATTTAATCTCCAACAGTAGGATCAGTTCACATATGGTTGCATTTGTATTCTAACAGTCTGTATAGTGTCGGACACGGTGACTTGCATAAGTATTTATCCCCCCTTGACTAATCATCACTTTATTGACTTTTCTTAACAGGCAAAAGACACTGTTGGAGTCACTGTTGCACCAAATGAAAGATTTATATGTGCTTTAACATGTTCAATGTTTTAGCTTGTTTTGATAGCTTGTTATTCTTCACTTAGTAGGACTAATTCATGCAGCTTAAATGATGAACTCCTTTCTTCTTCTTGTTCTTCTTGTTCTTCTTCTTTTTTAGATATAACCCAGTTAATCCTATTCCAGTCCCAGATAATTACACTACAAACGGTGGCAAAGTTTAAGAGGGTGAATTCTACTGTAAACCACTGGAATCTTTTGTGAAAACTTTCTTATATGCCGCACATGAGAACACAACCCACACTTTATCGTCTCTCTTACAATCAAGAAAATCGATGAGATTTGGATTTCTTTTCCATTCTATAAATACAATAGCAGTCAGGACTTGTTCATTACTTGACTGATGTTATGATGCTTTCAGAATAATGAGATCTAATTCCACACAAATGTAAGGAAACAATGGAAGTGAGAGAATCTCAATACGAACGGGGACAATAACATGGACAAGGCTAGAAAGCACAATTACAGCGTGAGTAAAGCCGTGTCTGTCAGCACTAATTATGTGCACTCTTAATGGCGCTGTTTAGGAAAATAGCCCGTAGCTGACAGAAAGCATCGCGGACTGAGGAGTTAAGCTGGATCTTGTCAACGGGAATCTTTTTTTCATTAGCCACAACAAAAGGCAAACAGTCAGAAGCCTTTGTTGTGGGGAATATTTTCGTCTTCTTCATTGTCTTTTGTCTTATTGAAAGATGAAAATTGTTACATGTGGAGACACTGAACGTAACGTCAGGGCTGTTTTTTTTTTTAATAGCTTATGGCTTCCTTTTTTTTTCTAGATAAAGAACTATCTCTGTACAACAATTGTTAAAACAAGCAAAAGACAAGAAAAACCATTGTGGCTTGAGCTTTTCAAAAAGTCACAAAGAGCAAGACATGCTACGTCGACTAGCGTGCGCGTACGAACGGCTAGACAGCGTCAATTAGCGCAATTAAATTGTTGTGCTGGTTCCTTACAAACGATTCTCTATAATTAACGTTCTATAACAGAGGAGAAAAAAAAACAAAACGCTTCAACGTTATTAACGAGTGCTTTCATGGAAAGGTTGTGAACCTACTGATGTATACCCTATAAAGAGCTCAGATCAAAGCTTCTAGAAATGACCGTAATAGCAGCTGACATTATTTACTGCATTAGTTAGCATTAGCAAACCCTAATTCACTTTATAGTGCCATTGAAGTCTCGTATCTGATGGGTCGTAAGGTGAGAATTCATTTTCAGATCTGACTGGTTTATATTAAAATCTTACCATTTTTATAGTAATGGCTGATTTACAGGATTAGGGGCTTTTTACACCTGGTCACTTCCTGCGTTTTCTGTGATCAGATATCTACCCGACGGTAAAAAGACCAGGTCTAAATGCCCTCCGAAACGTTTTGGAGACGGATATAAACCCGATGGTACAAACCCCTTCAGGAGGTGGTCTGGGACGCGTTTCAGATGAAACTGGACAGGTGTAAATGAATGTGGTTGTTCGAGCCACATACGTCAGCGCTAAACTCCTCCCAAACGGAACTACGTCACTCGCAGGTGATCTTTCACCCAGGCGTCTCGTCGGGGCTTAAAACGCGCTGCTGCCGCCAGCGAAAACGCAGCAAACAGTAAACGCTGTTTTTTGTAGCATAAACGTCGTAACCAGTTTTTCGTTCTTTTTGATCGCGTTCTGAAAACCGCGTACACCAAAGTGTGTTCTGTTTCAGTTACCCCGGAAATGAGGTCAAATATTATTTGCATTTTGAGCGAGAGTAGAAAGATCGGATCGATATCCGATTCGCCGAGACGCGTTTATGTGGACTGATGTAAACGGGACAGTTTTAACAAATCAGATAGCTATCGGATCAGAGACGACACACGAAGTGACCGGGTGTAAAAAGGCCCTTAGACTTCAGATGATCAGAAGTGTTTGGAAAAAAGAAGTCTCCAGTTTCGGTCCTTTATAGAAGTCAGTAATTTTCTACCACTCGTCAGGACAGAGGGGTTTATTCTTTGTGGTTAAGCAGTAACGTGAAACGGGGTACGACTTTGTCTTACACTCGTCCTGTAACGTTAAGCTAACAGTAGTAACAGTAACTCCGCATCATAACGACACTGTGTTGTTGATTATTTTCCTCTAAGTGAACAACCCCAAACCCTTGTATTAAATTTTGTTTGTTTTAAATGATGCAAATAAGCACGAGTGAGTGTTTATACCATCAGCAACAATAACTCAGTCAAAACAACTAAGAGATTTGATTAATACCTATGTGCTGTTTAATTGTCAGACTTCAACATTGCAGCTGAATGGAGCATAAACACCAGGACAATGTGACTGATTAACATTTATTTAATTATTTAATTATGCTAATTTATTCCAGCCATGAATGCGATGAGTAAAAACATGGATGTATGTGCATTTAGTTGAGGCTGAGACTGAATACAATGTGTGGTCATGCACTGACTGCTCCTTTGTTTTGTTTTGGTTCGTTACACTTCCAATTAACGTTGTTCGTTAAGATTTAGATCTATTTAAGATTTATTATTTCCCCTTGTGTTTGTGTTTATATATAGTTTGAGAATTAAAAAGCAGGAAATAAACTACTGATAATTAGAGAGAGGAATAACATGCAACCTGAAATAAATTAAAAAAATACTCTTATTAAGAAAGAAAGAAAGAAAGAAAGAAAGAAAGAAAGAAAGAAAGAAAGAAAGAAAGAAAGAAAGAAAAGGATATAAGGAAGCAAAAATACTGAAAGAAAGAAAGAAAGAAAGAAAGAAAGAAAGAAAGAAAGAAAGAAAGAAAGAAAGAAAGAAAGAAAGAAAAGATTTAAAGAAGCAAAAATACAGAAAGAAAGAAAGAAAGAAAGAAAGAAAGAAAGAAAGAAAGAAAGAAAGAAAGAAAGTGATATAAGTGAGCAAAAATACTGAAAGAAAGAAAGAAAGAAAGAAAGAAAGAAAGAAAGAAAGAAAGAAAAGATTTAAAGAAGCAAAAATACAGAAAGAAAGAAAGAAAGAAAGAAAGAAAGAAAGAAAGAAAGAAAGAAAGAAAGAAAAGGATATAAGGAAGCAAAAATACTGAAAGAAAGAAAGAAAGAAAGAAAGAAAGAAAGAAAGAAAGAAAGAAAGAAAGAAAGAAAAGATTTAAAGAAGCAAAAATACAGAAGGCAAGAAAGAAAGACATTAAGAAATAAAGAAATGCACGAAAGAAAGAAAGCAGAAAGAAAAGGATCTAAGGCAGCACCAAAATACAGAAAAAAGAAAGAAAGAAGAAATAAAGAAAGAAGAACAGAACAGCAATAAAGTAATAAATAAAATAAAATTGATTATAAGTTCCACACATAACGAAGAAAGCGAAAGAAATAAGAAAAATACTAATAAGTACACGCCCTACCCGAATCACCCTAAATCCTTATTCATTACTCACAAATACCTCCCGTCCCTCCACTCCCTCACCGCTCCCTCCCGCTCCGTACCATCATCCAGCCCTCCCGCCCTCCATCCCCTTTCATCCTTTCTCCCGCCGCTCTTCACTCGCTCCAGCCCTCCATCATCCCGTACTCGCATCCCTCACTGCCCTCTTTCCTACTCTCTCCTCTCACTCCCTCCCTCCTCTCCACCCTCCTGCACCCTCCATCTTCCTTCCCTCCTTATGTCCCTCCTTCTCGTCCCCTTCCCTACCTTCCATCCTCCCACTCCCGCGTGCCCTCCACTCCCGTCCCTCCCTCCCTCCCTCCCTCCCTCCCTCCCTCACGCTCCCTCCCGCCTCTCTCCCGTCTCCCTCCATCCCCGCAACTCCCTCCCTCCTCCTCCCTCCTCCCTCCCCTCCCTCACTCCCTCCCTCCCTCTCTCCTTCCTTCCCCCCTCCTTCCCTTCCCTACCTCCCTCCCTCCCGCCCTCCCTCACCTCCCTCCCTCCCTCCCTCCCCTCTTTCCTCATCCCACCTCCCTCCTCCCTCCTCCTCCCCTCCCTTCCCTCCCTCCCCTCCCTCCTTCCCTCCCTCCCTCCTCCCTCCCCTATTTACCTCCTCCCCCCTCGCCTCCCTCCTCATCCCCCCTCCCGTCCCCCCTCCCTCCCTCCGCTCCCTCACTCCTCCCTCCTTCCTCCTTCCCTCCCCCCTCCTTCCCTCCCTCCAGCTCGCCTCCCTCCCTCCCTCCCTCCTCCCTCCTCCCTCCCTCCCTCCCTCCCTCCTCTCCTTCCCTGCAGAAGCAATACCAAAAGAAAAAAAGAAAGAAAGCTTGGTGTTTCCCAATAAACACGAAAAGTGCCGTAAAAAGAAAAAACCGAGAGAGAAAGAAAGCAGAAACACGAGACAGTCCGTCCACAGTACTATAGGACTCATGCAATTGTTCTTGTCCTTCCTTTATTCCCTGTTGGAATCCTGAGTAAGAACTATGAGGAATGTGTTAAATTAAAAGTGCAGCACGAAGGAAGAAGAACACGGAACCTAAACCAGACTTATCTGAATCGAGGACGCTGAATGTGCCGGAGTGAAAAACTCAGCACTCGAGCTGTCAAGGTCCCAAATCGGCTCTCCTAACCTTCGTCCTGAGCGAACGAATGGACCCTCAGTCTCTTTCCCCCTGAGTGAAGGAGAGAGCAGGAAATACGTGGAAAGCAGGAGAGAAGAGGTGGCAGGAGTGAATTATCAATCTGCTTTACATTTGAAGGTAATTAGAATTCTTCATTTCTTTTGTGCGGACTAGGGCAGAAAGACGCTAGGCGCTTTGGGGTGACAGGTTAATTGAGGAATAATACCCTTCAGAATGATGGATTTTGGTGACTTGAGATGTCAGAATCCATTATGAGGAATTTAAATTTGCAATTAAAGTGGGAGGTGGGGTGCAAGATTCCCTTCATTTTAATTTTCCCTGCTCGTACCAAGCCGCCGCCTTCCATAGCCTAACTCACATTATTAATGCTGTGCATTAAATGTCCCGGGTGCTGGATTCTGCTGTATTTCTTCATGTTTAGTCAGAAAATAAGATTTGATTAATATTCTAACATGTAAGTAGAGCAGGTACGGTGTGTGTTATATACTGTACAGCCCTTCAGCTTTTACACACCTAACACACATGTGACTAGGAATCCTGCCCAGACGTCGGGGTAAATCCGGGATAAATCACTCAGGACGAGCCACTGATCCGTCACAGTATCACACTAGGTTCCTACACTCATACCTCAGAGCCCTCGGTTCCACCTCCCACTGTTTTTTTTTTTGCGATGTGGAGAACCGGAGATTCCACACAGACCATAAAGTGAGCGCAGGACTGAACCCGGAACCTTTGGATCTGTGAGGTCAGAATGTTACCAGGTGAGAAGAAATCTGTAAGAATCTGTAAGAAATTCCCATCGTACAAGTGAAACCAGATGCCCTACGTGTGAAAATAAAAACATATGCGCTACATGTGAAAGGTGTGTAAAAAAACCACACGTGTAAAGTTCATACACACCTAATTCTTTACGTCCGTTACTGTGACTGTTTCATACGCTTCAAGATTTTGACCCTGACGCCTCATTTTACGACTCCTCTAAACTGAACTCTGACCCCCGGCGGGATGGCTTTAGGGTCGGAGGTGTGAGAGAGGTCGCAGACGGCAGAGGCCAGTCATGTCCCGCGGACAGAAAGGTGACTTATGGGTAACTGGATCCCTGTCAGAGCCTCACCTGTTTTCATTGCTCATCCCGCTCTGAACGTTGAGTGCTCAGAACAAGTGGCCAATGTCAACACTCGTGTCCATAAATTCCATTTATAAAACGACGCCTCGTTTCGCCGTTCGAAAGGCTGATGTCTAACGCGGCCATATTTTTAGCCGTCGCTATTTCGCTCGTGTGAATGACGTGATTGACTTGTAACCTTAACGCACGGCGCTGGTTTACAACTCGATCGTATAATTTATTCTCAGCCTGCTGCAAATTGCACGAGGAACATGTCATGCGGTATTTTCAGCCGAACGTTGATGCGCTTTCCGGGGCGGTCGCTCGAGCGATATATATATATATATATAACAAGCCTGGAAGTCAGATATCAAAACAAACGACTGAAAAGATGAAATGCGTGTGGAAAAAAAAGTGTTTCAGCAACGCTATGCATTAAATATCTGCTGAATCTACAAATCTCTGTATATCTATCAGAATGTATCCTCAGGAAATCGACCATAAATTATAATTTGTCATTTCGTTTGAAAACACGACAGCGCTTTTGAATTCTTGATTCCGATTGGCCGGTCATATCGGCTCTGACTTACAGTAGGTGCATCTGCAAATCGTATTCATCATCGTTTCTATAGTAACAACCGGGGCATTATGGTGATATTTAGTCAACATTTATTGAAGGAGTCTCCAGTGTCAGCGATCTGTAACAAAGATCTAGCTTTATGTTTTCTGACATGTTCAGGACAGAGGAGCTGAAGCTTTGTGGTTTCATAAGCACTGTGTTTGTCTTAATAACATCAAGCGAGAGAACACAGAGAGTCTTACGAGGGAGCGTACCGATAGCCGCCAAAATGTAGGTTTCCCGAACGTTACGAATCGATCAGAGGTACAATGTGTCGTTATGTGACACACACTATAATGTAAACTTCTGAAAACTGCTGTGGAATAAGAGGAATAAAACACTTTAATTTTTTTTTCTCGATGTAATGGAAATACGATCGGTCTTAGGGTTCTGTCAGAAGGGGTCGTGTTTTATTCCTTCCATATTTGATCATACTGTAAACGGATGCACTCGACCGACGTTCGGACGAAGCGTCTGACGGCGTTTCCTGACTGGAAAATGTAGATCCAATTCCCAGTTTCTGCACCATTTAATTGCTCTGAGCAAGAAAAATGCCCGGAGCACAGCAAAAAAAAAAAAAAAAAAAATCAGTCCTGCATGTGCATAGTCCTCAAGAAGGCAATCTGTGCTCACACAACTGCCTCCGTCAGCGACTATAAAACCAAGTGAAGGTGACGAATGGCAGACAAGAGCGTCTCAAATATTCAGGTTGCACAGTTGGGGGTGATGGTTGTGGTGGTGGGGATAGTGGGGGGATGTGGGGATAGATACAGTTATCCTCAGGATGGAATGTGTGTGTGTGTGTGTGTGTGTGTGTGTGTGTGTGTGTGTGTGTGTGTGTGTGTGTGTGTGTGTGTCTGAATGATAGCGGGGGTGTTTTTGCAGTTGCTACCTGCATGTAACAACGAACTAGGGCTATAAAATGCATATTTTATTTTATACCCAATCCTGCATTCAGTGCATTGAGCATTCAGTGAAGAACCCCCCCCCCTCCCCACCCTATTCATTCAGACAGCTGGAAACAGAATTCATCCGATTTGTTCAGCTGCTTTTCCTCTCTCACCTCACTCCCTCTCCCTCATTCCCCTCCATCATTCCCCCCTTTCTCTCTCTCTCTCTCTCTCTCTCTCTCTCTCTCTCTCTCTCTCTCTCTCTCAGTGTCGTAATAGGACCTGCAGGAATCATTCAAAGGCTGGATATAATTTACCGCTCATCGTGCACAATGCACCCACACCCAATCGCACAAGGTGCCCTGCGGATGAACTAATCATACTTGAAATATTATTTCTGCTTCGTATTTCTCCGTTTCGTGAACAGCCTCAGTTTTATGGAGCAATAGATTTAATCCATGTGTGTGTGTGTGTGTGTGTGTGTGTGTGTGTGTGTGTGTGTGTGTGTAACAGTGCAGATGAGCTGTCAGGGACAACGTTGCATGTTTATTACTTACATTTGGCAATGTTGTGACAGGGACCCTTCGTCCCTCTTGCTAATTTCCTTCCTTTCTCCCCCCCCCCCCTTTTCACACCACCTTCACACCACCTTTTATCTCTCCAGAGAATCCATTTTTTTTCTACGTGCAAATGAAAGCGATGGCTCCGGATTAGACGACAGAACGTTCCCGATTATGAAACCGCGAACCTGTGGTTGATAACGCCACCTCAAATCCACAGAGCTTCTCTTCTCTTCCCTCATGTGCTCACGCCATTAGGCTTCCAGGATGAACAGCAAAAGAACTTCTTTTTATCGAGCAAGCACGAGATGTGTATACTCATAATCGACACGTTATCATTTCTGTATCCGCACCTCCTTCTCTAAAACCTTCACTGCTTCATTTTATTCTTTTAACAGTAAATATTGTCACAAAGCTACTTTACAGAAATCCAGATGAAGTTCTAGATCCCCGAGGAGCAATGCAGAGGAGACTGTGAGATGTGAGATGACACGAGGATGAGTCAAGCTGGAATCCTTCCTCTTCTGGGTGACATCAGATAGTGGGATTATAAATCGAGGTCATGAGCGTCTTAGAGTGTGAGAAAGAGCAAAGGTGAGCGAATTATGATTACGGCAGCAGCACATAAGTAGGGCTTCGTTAAAGATGGTGTGGTCCTGTGTGTTGTCTTGTTTATCGCAATCAGCTGACAGGAAAAAAGCACACAGAGAGAGAGAGAGAGAGAGAGAGAGAGAGAGAGAGAGAGAGAGAGAGAGAGATTCAGCAGCTGGCAGCGAGACAGATTGTGTGCCAGCACTGTTTGTGGGAAAGTGACAGAGATTTGTATGTAATGCTATTGATCAGGCACCACCCCCATTGATCTCCGGAGAGACAGCGGTGGTCTGGATTAAGAAGAAAGTCTTTTAAACCTGTATGGAGCATTACATCATCAAAGCACTCCTGGGGCCTCATTGGCCAAACATGGTAAATGGATTTGGAGGTAGAAGTGAAGGAGGAGGAGGCATTCATGTGTGTGTGTGTGTGTGTGTGTGTGTGTGTGTGTTGGGGGAGAATTGACTCGATTACAGGAACATCATTTGGAGAAGTATAAATCAAGCTTTATTGTTTTGATTCCGTCTGAACGTCGACTCCGGCTCCCTCCGAACGACGCCCACACCTCCACTTCCTCCTCGCAATATCTCTCACTTTTCTGTTTTCTTTTAGAAGTGAAAGGTTCCCCGCTGCAAAGCTGAGTTGTTGTTTTTGAAAATAATTGGTTTAACTGTGGCTCCCGCCTCCTCCGGTGGGGAGAGAGAAGCTATGTAAGCATTCTCCTGGGCCCTACTCTTCGATTGCACTGAACATAACTTACTGTGTGTTTGGATTGCGCTCCGTATTGCATAATACTCAGCTATTGTTTCCTCTGCAGACTCCTTAACGCTACACCGATGTCAAGTTATGCTGCTGCTTGCATAATAATAGCGATCTGGTTTCTGGAATAACGTTCATTATGCTTCGGGTTTTATTGACAAAAAACGCATTTTTCTTTTGTGTTAGGAAACAACGTCCCCCTTGAACTTTTCCATGCCTTTTTTTTTTCGAGCCGTGCACGGATGAATTTTTATTTTTCCCCAGACAGAGTAAATTTTTTTGGGTTCTTGTCGATACGGAGATGAGTAGCGTACTTAGTGATGAATCAATCACAGACGTCTTAGAACATTTTATTAAAGCGTCCATATGTTTAATCATGTAGGTTTGTGTTAGAGAGAATTTCATCAAAGTGCTTCTTTACACCTTCTGTATTATAATCATTTATAATCCCACTCTCAGTATTTATAATCATTTATAATCCCACTCTATGGTGTTTATAATCATTTATAATCCCACTCTATGGTGTTTATAATCATTTATAATCCCACTCTATGGTGTTTATAATCATTTATAATCCCACTCTATGGTGTTTATAATCATTTATAATCCCACTCTATGGTGTTTATAATCATTTATAATCCCACTCTATGGTGTTTATAATCATTTATAATCCCACTCTATGGTGTTTATAATCATTTATAATCCCACTCTATGGTGTTTATAATCATTTATAATCCCACTCTATAGTGTTTATAATCATTTATAATCCCACTCTATGGTGTTTATAATAATTTATAATCCCACTCTTAGTGTTTATAATCATTTATAATCCCACTCTATGGTGTTTATAATCATTTATAATCCCACTCTATGGTGTTTATAATCATTTATAATCTCAGCCTCTGGTGTTTATAATCATTTATAATCACACTATATGGTGTTTATGATAATTTATAATCACACTCTATGGTGTTTATAATCATTTATAATCCCACTCTTAGTGTTTATAATCATTTATAATCCCACTCTATGGTGTTTATAATCATTTATAATCCCACTCTATGGTGTTTATAATCATTTATAATCTCACCCTCTGGTATTTATAATCATTTATAATCACACTATATGGTGTTTATGATAATTTATAATCACACTCTATGGTGTTTATAATCATTTATAATCACACTCTATAGTGTTTATAATAATTTATAATCCCACTCTTAGTGTTTATAATCATTTATAATCCCACTCTATGGTGTTTATAATCATTTATAATCCCACTCTTAGTGTTTATAATCATTTATAATCCCACTCTATGGTGTTTATAATCATTTATAATCCCACTCTATGGTGTTTATAATCATTTATAATCTCACCCTCTGGTGTTTATAATCATTTATAATCACACTATATGGTGTTTATAATCATTTATAATCTCACCCTCTGGTGTTTATAATCATTTATAATCACACTATATGGTGTTTATGATAATTTATAATCACACTCTATGGTGTTTATAATCATTTATAATCACACACTCTCTGTTTTTATAATCATTTATAATCACACTCTATGGTGTTTATAATAATTTATAATCCCACTCTCTGGTGTTTATAATCATTTATAATCCCACTCTCTGGTGTTTATAATCATTTATAATCCCACTCTCAGTATTTATAATCATTTATAATCCCACTCTCTGGTGTTTATAATAATTTATAATCCCACACTCTATAGTGTTTATAATCATTTATAATCACATTCTCTCGTGTTTATATAATTTATTATCATTTATAGTTAACATTATTAACATTAAATTACAAAAAAAAAACACACAATATGAATAAAAATACTCCGAATAGATTACGGTGAAAATATAAGAACTACAACAAGGTAGAGAACTAGATGGATAAAACATGATATACTGTATGAATGCACATCAGTATGTAAAGTCCAGAGACGTCCAGGCTCTAAGTTATGGGCCCGACTGACCTGCACGAAGTGAGAGCTTTAGCAGTATGAAGATTACGAATGATTTATTTTTTTTAATAACTAGTATTTATCCACAACCCAGAAATGATCTATTTGTGATCTATTTGCTATTTGTTCCACTTTTATTATGAAATACTGTGCTCATTTTTTTAAATCTTTTTTTTTTTTAATAAATCTATTAATCCATTTCCCTACAAAAGTTCAAGGGGTGTGAATACTTATGCAATCTAATGAGACTGTAATCTAGTCTGCAGTCTGTCCTGGAGAAGCTGGAGAGAACATTATGGAGTTACGGCGTGTCGAATCCTCTACACACACGCCTCGATCTCAGACTGTTTGTATTTAGTGTTCCTTTGGTAGCCAGGTATCGACTCGGACTACAATCCAGACAGAGATTGAAAGCATGAGAGGGAGGGAGAGAGAGAGGGAGAGAGAGAGAGAGAGAGAGAGAGAGAGAGAGAGAGAGAGAGAGAGAGAGAGAGAGAGAAAGGAAAGAAGAGACAGAAGGTAGCTCTCAGCTGTTCACTTGTACTTAAGAAGTGCATTTACTTTCCATTGATTTCCAATGCTTTAGTCAATTTCCTGTCACTTTTCATTGCAAGTACATGGGATCTCAGTTTAGCTGCTTATAAGAAAACAGGGAAAGTCCTGAGGCTCTGGGATTTCAGTCGGTTCACAAAACAATCCGTCCTGCACGGACGTACGGCGGCACTCGTCAGATTAATTACACCGCCGTAACAGACTGGTGTGATTTCTCTCCAATACGTTCACACTCTGATGACCACAGCAAACACTGAACCTGAGCTTTTATTGTTCAGTTTCATATCAAAAATCTAAAATTTCTGTGCTGGATAGTACATAACAGTTCAATCTCTATACTTAATTAGTCTTATTTTATTTATTCTTAATATTAAGAATAATAATTTTAATTAAATATTAATATTATTATCTTCAGGCACCTACAGATGTTCCAGCTCCAGCTGTGTTCCGCTTTATGAAGATTTCAGACCTTCGTCGAGAAGATACCAACTCCATGTGGTGTTTAAGGACAAAAACCTCCTCGTCAACACAACATTTATCAGACTGTATATATACATATAATCCCCCCCCCCCCCCAGTGTCACCCAGATGAGGATGAGGTTCCCCTTTGAGTCTGGTTCCTCTCAAGGTTCCTCTTCCATCTAAGGGAGTTTTTCCTCCCCAAAGTCACCTGAGTCACTTCAGATTTGCACATTAGGGGTAAATGCAAACACTTTTAAATATAAGACTATTGAATATAAATTAATTTTGTATTATATAAATCTTTGTATTATGTTTCTTATGTTCTGTAAAGCTGCTTGGAGATAATGTCCATTGTTACAAGTGCAATGCTAATAAACTGAATTTAATTGAATTGAATTGAATTAAAATCATCCAGTTCAGGTCAATGTTAAATGTTAAGACCGGAGATTTCCTCAAAGGTTCGTATCAAACATCTCCAGATTCACTGCTTTTCCAAAAGGTTTCAATAGTCCTGAAAACACGATGACGAGATCGTGTACGATGCTGTCGCTTTGTTGTTGGGTCTAACTGCGATCTCGAATCC
>NC_062519.1:42135537-42138037 GCF_022655615.1 Tachysurus fulvidraco | reverse complement strand
CACTGTGATCACTCCCTGTACACTGTGATCACTCCCTGTACACTGTGATCACTCCCTGTACACTGTGATCACTCCTGTACACTGTGATCACTCCTGTACACTGTGATCACTCCCTGTAAACTGTGATCACTCCTGGATAACACTGTGATCATCTTCCCTGTACACTTTGATCACTACCTGTACACTGTGATCATCTCCCTGTACACTGTGATCACTCCCTGTACACTGTTGATCATCTCCTGTACACTGTGATCTCTCCCTGTACAACTGTGATCACTCCCTGTAAACTGTGATCACTCCCTGTACACTGTGATCACTCCTGTACACTGTGATCATCTCCCTGTACACTGTGATCACTTCTCCTGTACCTGTGATCACTCCCTGTACACTGTGATCTCTCCCTGTACACTGTGATCACTCCTGTATCACTCTGTGATCACTCCTGTACACTGGTATCATCTCCTGTACACTGTGATCCTCTCCCCCTGTACCACTGTGATCTCTCCCTGGTACACTGTGATCACGTCTATGTACACATGTGATCTCTCCTCCCTGTCACACTGTGATCATCTCCTGTACACTGTGTGATCATCTCCCTGTACACGGTGCTCCACTCCTGTACACTGTGATCACTCCTGTACACTGTGATCACTCCCTGTACACTGTGATCACTCCTGTACACTGTGATCACTCCTGTACACTGTGATCACTCCTGTACACTGTGATCACTCCTGTACACTGTGATCACTCCCTGTACACTGTGATCTCTCCTGTACACTGTGATCTCTCCTGTACACTGTGATCACTCCCTGTACACTGTGATCTCTCCTGTACACTGTGATCACTCCTGTACACTGTGATCACTCCTGTACACTGTGATCTCTCCTGTACACTGTGATCACTCCCTGTACACTGTGATCACTCCCTGTACACTGTGATCTCTCCTGTACACTGTGATCACTCCCTGTACACTGTGATCACTCCCTGTACACTGTGATCACTCCCTGTACACTGTGATCACTCCTGTACACTGTGATCACTCCCTGTACACTGTGATCACTCCCTGTACACTGTGATCACTCCTGTACACTGTGATCACTCCCTGTAAACTGTGATCACTCCCTGTACACTGTGATCACTCCAGATTTAGGAGGCAGTCAACCTAAAACTGTCCGGTTTTTTTACTTTAAATATACACATAAAACAAACAGGGGCAATAAGTGCTAGTTGAAGTGTTTGAGGAAGATCTTCCCCCATCGTTCGAAGGACATCTAGGGGAGGTTTGTTCGACTACCGTGGTGCAGAACACAGAAGAGTCTTACTGTAGACCTTCCTTTTACCCTGACAGATGGCAGGACCAGTCGAGCAGTGCTGTAGCTCTGAGGGATGGACGGAGCGATCGCTTTGTATCCAACAAAAGCTAGAAACCGAAAGAAACGAAACGGTTCAAGTTTAAACAAACAGCCGAGCCTGCAGATGACGCTCTCACATATCTCATGACAAAAAGCAGCGCCGCTTCCAATGAAACCTTCCAATGAAACACGTCAAATACCTTTTCGTTCGGCTGAAGTTCCTGATGATTATTTATATTTACGGAAGAATTCTCCAGCGTTAGCGTTAACGGTCAGAAAAGAGTCTTAACATCCATTCATCCATTCATTCACTCATTTTCTACCGCTTATCCTAACTTCTCAGGTCACGGGGAGCCTGTGCCTATCTCAGGCGTGACGGGGCATCGAGGCAGGATACACCCTGGACGGAGTGCCAACCCATCACAGGGCACACACACACTCTCATTCACACACACACACACTCTCATTCACTCACACACTCACACACTACGGACAATTTTCCAGAGATGCCAATCAACCTACCATGCATGTCTTTGGACCGGGGGAGGAAACCGGAGTACCCGGAGGAAACCCCCGAGGCACAGGGAGAACATGCAAACTCCACACACACGAGGCGGAGGTGGGAATCGAACCCCCAATTGTGTGATTGTGTGAGTGAATGAGAGTGTGTGTGTGTGTGCCCTGTGATGGGTTGGCACTCCGTCCAGGGTGTATCCTGCCTCGATGCCCGATGACGCCTGAGATAGGCACAGGCTCCCCGTGACCCGAGAAGTTCGGATAAGCGGTAGGGAATGAATGAATGAATGAATGACATCATACAGGGAGGAACGACGTCGCGTTCACGTCTGTTATTTTAGATCTAATTTCAGGTCAGATAAACACTGAGGACTAAAGGAGGATTCGAAGAAGAAGAAGAAGAAGAAGAAGAAGAAGAAGAAGAAGAAGAAAGGCAATTATTCTAAGAAGCAGATTCTAAGATCTCAGACTCCATCTTCCAATCTACAGATTCAGCTTCAATTCCTGAAAGGCAAAGGTTGGAAAGAAACGAGAGAGAGAGAGAGAGAGAGAGAGAGAGAGAGAGAGAGAGAGAGAGAGAGAGAGAGAGAGAGAGAGAGAGAGAGAGAGAGAGAGAGAGAGAGAGAGAGAGA